>NC_050447.1:0-300000 GCF_903995425.1 Onychomys torridus | reverse complement strand
CCCTGTAACACACATACACACACACACACACACACACACACACACACACACACACACACACACACACACACACTCTCTCTCTCTCTCTCTCTCTCTCTCTCTCTCTCTCTCTCTCTCTCTCTCTAATCAGTCTGTAGTGACCTCCACATTAGAATCTTAAAATATTAGCATGACCCTGTCACCCACCAAATGCTACCTACTGAGGCTTCAGAGCAGATGGAATGACAGACTCAAAACACTGAACCCGGAGAGCAGATTATGTCCTTTTTTAAAACCAGTTACATGAAACACCGTATTACTTGCATTGAGTACATCCCCAATGTACTCTATAGTGATTTTTATTCATGCTCCTTAGCCCAGCTGGCTGCCCTAGGGCCAGGTTCCCTCTGTTTTCTAATTGAAATTTGGGAGAAAGCTTAGGGGAGCAGGAGATCCCAGCTGGATCAAGAACAGAAAGGGAGAACAAGGAATAACAGACCATGATAAATGATGACCACATGAGAACAGGAATAGGCAGAGTTCTAGAGAGGTCCCCAGAAATCCACAATGATACATCCTCTGTAGACTGCTGGCAGTGGTCGAGAGAAAGCCTGATCTGACCTAGTCTGGTGATCAGATGGCCAAACACCCTAATGGTCATGCTCAAACTCTCATCCAATAACTGATGGAAGTGGATGCAGAGATCCTCTGCTGGGCCCCAGGCAGAGCTCCTGGAGTCCAATTGTTGAGAAAGAGGAGGGACTGTAAGAGTGTGAATTGTTGAGATTGGAAGAGCACAGGGACAAATAGCCAAACGAATGGAAACACATGAATTATGAGCAAGGGGCTGTGGAGCCCCCAGCTGGATCAGGCCCTCTGGATAAGTGAGACAATTGAATAGCTTGAACTGTTTGGGAGGCACCCAGGCAGTGGGATGCGGACCTGTCCTTGGTGCATGAGCTGGCTGTTTGGAACCTTGGGCTTACACAGGGACACTTTGCTCAGCCTGGAAGGAGGGGACTGGACCTGCCTGTACTGAATCCACCAGGTTTAAATGAATCCCCAGGAGAGTCTTGGCCCTGGAGGAGATGGGAATGGAGGGGACGGGCTGGGGGGAAGGTGGGAGTGGGGGCGGGAAGGAGGAGGACAGGGGAACCCAATGGCTGATGTGTAAAATTAAAATACAAATACAATAAATTTAAAAAAAAAAAGGAAATAATTTGGGGAGCAAGCCAAGTGTTCCCAAAGACAGCTTTGGATATGAGACTTGGGAAACACTCCAAGCTTTTCAGCCCTTATTCCAGGCATGCCCAGGCATCAAAATGTACTTTTCTGCTGAAGAACAGAAGGCAGTGCCTCAAAACCAGTTTGTTCTATTTTTCCTCATTTACCCCCAAAGCTTTCAGTGACAGTAGTATCAGAAAATTCCTCCACCTTATAACAATGATTTTTCTGGAAGTTTAGAAGGGTTTTCCCTCTATCACTTACTAGCTATACAATTTAGGCCTAGGGTGTTTTAAATACACATTATTTTCTATGTTAAAGGGTGATGTGAACACCTTGCTTGCCCTTTTTTCATAATTATTTCAAGAAGAATTTGCACAGCCAGATTATGACACATATGCATTATGACTATTTAATATTATTACTATTTTTAGGATCATTTCTCAAAGATGGACATCTTTACAATCTGATCTGTTAAATATCCTTTTGTATTGAGTACTCCCTTGGCTAAAAACTCATTTGAGATATTTTCTTTTGAATTAACCACTGAGCCAGGCTGAATTCAAGAACCCCAGTGGGTTTTAAATCTGTTCACTACTGGCTAAATGATATGTTTGTAGAGAAAATAGCAAGCAATGATCAACATCTTATTCTCAGGCATAGTAGCCCTGTCGAAACTCCCCTTTCTCATCCCCTATTATTAGTAATACAGTGTTATTACTTAATATACATTGTGGTCCTGAGGGTGCTCATTGCCTTTACATTACATATACATAATACATAAGCCCTACCCTTAAAAACCAGCCATTATAACCAAGGACAGGAAATCATAGTAACTAACAGATATGGTAAGGGACTCACATTTTGTGCTTGCTCACTGTGATCAGGCCTTTTATTCCACTTGTCACCTAATGAAATATCTCTTCTTGACTCAGAATTAACTAGCAGTGAGTATGTGTGTGTGTGTGTGTGTGTGTGTGTGTGTGTGTGTGTGTGTGTGTGTGTTGAGCATGCTGATTCCAGGAAGCCGCTGTTCAGTACTTATCTATGTAGCATCCTGTTTGTAGGTCTCATGGAACAAGCTGGTGCCTTTGTGTATCTCAGATGTAGGACCTGAGAATCACTGCTCCAGAAATGCGTTTTCAGACTCTAAGGTCAGGGCTTATTTCATTGTTCCATGTGCTTCCACATAAAGATTGCTTTGAATATTCCTAGGGAATTAAAGAAGTACAAGCTATATAACAACTTGGCAATACTTGTGGGGAAAATAAAAACAATAAAACCCAACCATCTAAAATTTGCTAAGGTACATCATTAATTTGGTCTTGTTTTTCCCAAGTTGGAAGTCAGGGCTGATTTGTCAATCTATTTCCCCAGTTGTGACCTTCAGGCTTGGTTGAATAGATGAATCACTTGGTAAGTGTTGATAACCCAAACCAGCACCCCATGGGTGGTTCTGAGAGCTACCTCTGTTTTCTGTGCCCACTGAACCATACCAAGTTGCAATACTAGGCACCACCTCTAGATGACCAAATCCAGTGTTTTCCTTTGGCTCATGTGGCTCCAGGGCAGAGTTGGCTGGTGCTGGGTTTGGGCCCCAACTAATCTTCAACCATATGTGTAGGAGAATTCCCACAATCCAGTCCATGTATGCTGGAGGCCAGCAGTGACACTGTTTAAAACGCTTATACTGGGTAAGTCTAAGCAGCAAAGGTCAACATGGCATCCTGGCTAGGTAGTGATTAGCAGACTTTAGAGCCCTTTGTAATTTGTATTTGGTTGCATTCTTGATGTTTTGGTTATCATAGTTTCCTTAATAGAATTTCAGCAACTACTTTATAATCCTATAGTTTGGAGACATGACTGTATTTAGAAAAACAAATGACTCTTTCATTGTTTGTTTTTCAAGACAGGGTTTCTCTGTGTAGTTTTGGTGTCTATCCTGGATCTTGCTCTGTAGACGAGGCTGGCCTCGAACTCACAGAGATCTGCCTGGCTCTGCCTCCCGAGTGCTGGGATTAAAGGTATGTGCCCTGCTGCCCAGCACAAGTGACTCTTTATTAGTAGTATTTGGTATTACCTTGAAGGAGTGCTCATTTATGCTAAAATACAAGCTCTGTTGATATTCATATTTTCTGGTTTGACTTCCCATCCCCAATCTGTTGCTCCATCCCAAGAACTGTGCTAATAACTTATTTATTGTTTTTATTTCTCAGTGCTCATTTGAGCATCTTATTTGAATCAGTTTCCACAAGTATTAAGAGCTTCACATTGAAGCACATATGACTTTTCAAACCCAGCTCCAATAATTCTTTATAAGTCTGTGATTTCTTTGGCATATGCTTCAGGATTATTGTGTAGAGGAGCAGATAATATTTGTAAATTGCTTCACAATAGTGTCTCTTACATAGTAAACATTCTAAATTGTGACCTATTATTCATATAAATACAGTATTGTATTCTTGTTACTTCATCTCCTGAGACCTGGGAACATTCCACTTTTGCTATTCTTTCTTTGTTATACAAAATTGAGCAGCATTGAATGTTTAGATAGATAATCACTTGAAGAATTAAGTGGGCTCTTTTTACATTTTCATTTTTTATTTGTCTGTCAGTGTCAGTGTGGGCAGGTGCACCCTTTCCATGGTACAGATGTGGAGGTCAGAGGAAAAACTGGGAATTGAATTGGTTCTCTCCTTCCTATTATGTGAGTCTAGAGGAATGAATTTAGGTCTTCAGTCTTGGCAGCAAGTACCTTAATCATGAGGCCATCTCATGGCCCAAAGAATCAGATCATTAGGAATTTGATTTTATTATTTTTTTATTTTACCAGTCAAATACTCAAATTAAAGTGAAGTGAAATAACAATGGAATTATTTTGTTCTATGTACCATGTCTATTCTCCTTTTTTTTTCTTTTTTGTGCTAGGGAAGGGATTGAGAACCTTGTGTGTTCTAGCCAAGTGCTCCAGCCCTGAGGTACACCCCAGATCTGTTCTATTATTGTGATCTAAAAGGATTTTTTTTTCTTTTCTGCATTCTCGCGGATGGTAAATTCTCCACCTAGACAGCTAGCTATCCTCAGTACCTGGTTTCCTTGACAACCATCATACAAATGGTAAGGGCCTGTTATGGAGGATGAATGTCAATATAACCACAGTCTAAGTAGCCTGGGACAAGGCTTCAATATCATGATTAAAATATGTGAAATTATAGTAAGTCTTTTGGTTAATGGTGGTTGGATGTCTTGCATTAGTAGAGTGAAGATGTCCTCTTCCCATTAATGGCTAGAGAATAGGGTCATTTTGGCAGTTAGCCAGAAGAGATTCAGACTGTCAATCTTTTTACCACATGACAAGGTTTTGTTTTCCATGTCTTGTGAAAGAAAACTATTTTAAATCAACCATAAATTAACCAAGTGGCACTTAGGGTTCTTCTCCCTTAATCCTCCCATGTGTCTGGAGTTCACCTACCTGGCTGTCCTTTAGATGGAGTCCTTTGGAAGTGAGTTGAGGAACAACAAAACAAGAGGAGTTGGGGTGAGAATAAGAGACAGACTCACCAGGACAGAGAAAGATGTTTTCTTGTGAAGCTTCCTTGTGATTAAATACAAAATGGCAAGCTGTACTGTGTAATCCTGTGCTGTAACTTTGGTGTGTTTTCGTCCCCTCACCTCCCTGTCTGAGGCTAAGTTGGTGTGGTGTGATCTAACAGAGGTCAGTTCTCAGCTTCTTTTTGAAATGATTTCATCTCTGACAAGGAGTTTGTTTTCTCACTAATTCAACCATTAACTTCCGCTATAAGATTTTAGTATCAAACCATTAAAATGACTGATTTTTTTTCTACCTCCATACAAAGCATAATGTGCTCTTGTTAAGAATGTTGTGATAGGGTACATTGACAGTAACAGAGAAACAAAGGCCTTATTTTCCTTTTTTATTGCATTTATTACCGGACTATTATCTTCATTCATAGTAAGAGTTAAGTATAATTTTAAAAATGTGTGTATGTACCAGGAGTACACATAATCACATACATATTAATACACTTTATTTGCTCAGTAGGCAGCACTATTTTAGAAAATTAAATATAAGTACAAGATAAAGTTCACAGTGGCACAGGCAATTTAACCCGTGTATTTTCTCTGTTGGCTATATTCTTGTATCCCGACCACATGTCATGTCTGGTCTTTCCACTCAGACATCTACTCTCTTAGAATTAAAACAAGCTCTGATGTGTAGACTGGTCAAAAACTGTGTGCCTGAATTAGAACTAGTAGTATGTCTTAAAAGCCCCATACCCACTCCAGGTGAGCCATCATCTCCTAAAATACTCCTAGGTCTCTGTCACCTCTCTCTTAAAGCAGAATCCCAGAGCCTCATACTTAAAAGTCACTCGAATATTGGTTGAATGCATGAATAAATCTCGTTTGACAATCCATAACTCAGTGATAGGGAAGGTACTCAGTAAGCAGTGGATTTATTTCTTTGGACATTTGTTTGTTTTTAGGTAGGGTCTCTTGTAGCCTAGGCTGGCCTTACACTCATTGTATGACTGAGATTTTCCTTGAACTTTGGGTCTTCCTGCCTCTACTTCCCCAATGCTGGTATTGCAGGAATGTACCACCGTACACATCTGGTAGGTGTGGTGCTGGATAGTATTAAGCCTAGAGCTTCTTGTGTGCTAGGCAAGTATTCTACCAGCTGAGCTGAATCCTAGTCCTTTGAGCCAGCATTGTTTATGTTGCTGCATTGTTTCACTTTGAAACTGTTTGCAGAGTGCTCTCTTTGAACAGCCCTTTTTTAAGTATACATCTATAAATGAATACTGGCACTGTACTAAGAACTTCAACTTGTAAAAATATTAAATTCACACAATGCAGGAGCTAATGTAATTTTCTCCTCATTGCATTGAAAAATCTACTAATTGAGAAGGCAGCAATGTTTTAGGAAATTAAATGGCTACAACAGTCTAGTTCACAAATCAGAACTCTGGGTGCTGAGCCGAGCTATGTTTCACAGTGTGAAGTGCTGAAGCATATGCAAGCAAGCAGTCAGTGAATGCTTCAGTGGCCAATCCCCTCAGCTCCCCAGATATAAACAGAAGATGCTTCTGAGACTGTGATGGGATGAAAGGAAAGGACCCTGCACAGACAGGAGGGGCAATCTCCTCCTGGAAGTAGGTCTGAGATCATGTTTCTCTTGGCTCACCGAGTCTCTGTCCTTCGAGGGTGACTTATATTCATAGGAGGTGGTTTGCTAGTAGGTTTCTGTGGCTTTTTACGTGGAATCCAGAAAGTCTTATGTTAGGCTTTGATTTCACGTTAAATAAGTCTCCCTTGATGTTTTATCACCTATAAAGACCAGCTTTGAGGTTCTGCAAAGTTTCTTTCTAAGATTGTGATGTTGGGAGATGTGAGCCATAAAATTCAGCATTGCCATTGGTGTCAGTTTTTAAGAACCTCACCAAATCTTTAGCTACTTACATTGAAACAGGATTTCAAATGTCACAAGAGATGTGGGAACAACTTCCGAGGTTGTCTCAACACAGTCTTTTACTAATTTCTACAAAGATCTCCAACTGTACTTCCAGACAGTTATCAGTTTTCAGTGGACACTGTGGTACAGAGCTGTCTATGATCTGTTCTGGGCACTGAGCTAATTGGGAGCCACTGTGAGCAGAACAGCCAAGAAGACGTAGAAAAGTGCTTCCTTTGGGTATCCATTGTTTAGTGTTACTCACATTACAAGCTTGGGAGTTTAGAATGGCCTGCAAATGCTGACAGAAAACTCCAGACCCTTGAGCCCTACCCCATACCTAATGAATCTAGGATGATCCCAGGAATCTGAATTTTTTGGTATACTTCCTCCAGATAAATAATCCCTCATGGCCCTTCTGATGCTCTGCTATTGCCTTCTGCTACTTTAACCTCTGTAAATCATGCATTCCTAAAGCACAGGTGAGATTGGACTAATCTGCTAGTAAAAACCCTTTTATTCTCCCACTCTGTCTAAGGCATTGCCCCACACTCTTTAGTAGAGCATACATGCTTTTCAACCTTTGCCCTTTCCACATGCCCCCCGCCCTGCCACCATCACTTCCAACCCCTAAGCAGACCTGGGCTATGGCTGACTTAACAGGCCAAGGCACATAAAGAAGGAATGAAACTGCCTTCACAAGTTCTCCTTTGGCATTCATAAGCACACTGTGATACACATTCACATATATGTACACATACATAATCATAAATATTAGAAATGTGTCAGACTACTTATTTTACACAAACACATATAGTCAGATGTGGATCATGTGTGTACACATGCTTGGCTATCTGTTTATATTTTGGGCCTTCACTAATGGCACCTCTTCTATATTTTTTCTTTCAGCTATTTGAAAAACTCCACTTATAACACACTTTTGCAGACCAAATTGAAAGTCTATCTCCTCCAGACATTTCCATCTGATTGTGTCCCCCTCCTTTCCTGCCCCTCCCTTTTAATTGCCTTTCTACCAGATGGCTGCTGTGCACACACTTAACATTTATCCCAGTGCAGTTTGTTGTATTCTGTAATTACAGATGTGGGAGCTTATTTCCAATGTGGCTCCTAGTAAATTCTCTAGTATCTAGTATCCATTCCTTTGTCTAGTCCCTTTCCAAACAGTACCTTTGTGGCTGGAGAGAGAATGAAGAAATAGCACCATGCTGTTTCTGAGGCCTGCTACTCTAGGAGACATGCTGGCTTCCTTCTCCTCTCTTGGACTCTTCACTCTGGGAAAGCCAGCTGCCATATTGACACTTGTGCAGCCTCTGCGTTCACTCATGTGCTGAGGAACAGAGTCTTTCTGTTAACATCCAGTGTGAGGGGAGCACACTGTATAAGATAGATCACTGTGTGACAAGATCACATCTTTTGGCCCAAAATCAGAATGATGACTAGAGATTACACTGCTTTCTTATGCATAGAAGGAATCCATATGGCAAATATATTACTAAAATCTGGCATGCAAAAATCATGTGAGATGATAAATAGCTGTTGGTGCTTCTGGTAGGTGACACAATGCACTATGGGTATGTATGTTTCTAGACCACTGATTCTAGACCTTTGATCTTGGCCTCTGGCTCCTCCTTAGCACCAGGGACTCATTAGGTGTTCCCAAAATGCTTGTGTATATATGTGTGTATGCAGGAGTATGTGCATGTGTCAGGGGAGGGCAGAAGTCTACTTTAAAGGTCTTCCTCAGTCTCTTTCCACCTTACTTTTTGAGAGTCTCCCATTAACCTTGGAGCTGTCTGAGCCTCAGGGAATCTTGCCTCTGCCTCATGATGTGTGTCATCCAATTGGGCTTTTTTACAAGGGTTCTCAGCAGTTAAACTGAGCCCTCATATGTACTTATATGTATAGCTCTAAGAGTAAGCTATTTACCTAGCTTCCAAAAGTTCCTTTTTAATGACAAGATAAACACCCACACATACAGATAGCTATTTAGAAAATATGGGTCTTGCCCCTTCTGTTGCTCTCTCATTGTGGTTAGGAGGAAGGGAAGTACCCAGAGAATGTTCATACTCTGGAGATGGTGTGCTGTAAGCATTCTCATCACCTAACAGTTGAAATAAACTGATGTACATGAAGTTCTAGCCACTTCCCCAAAGAGACCATCTTGTTAACTATGACTGGACTCAAGGCCAGCTACTCTGCAGACTGTGTTGGTAGGTATTTTAAAAGTTCATCCTTGGCCCATACCTGTGGCACACATTCTGCTGGGCACTTTGGTTCTTCCTGATCTAATGCTTCTCTGAACCTGGTGCAACATGTCTATCCCTTAGTTTTCCCTGTTTTGTGAGTCAGGTCATGAGTCTAAGAAGATGACTTTGCCAGAGTGGCTGTGCAGAGCACTCTGGCAAATTTGGAATTCATCTCAGAGGACTCCCAAGCTGGTGCTCATGTCATGACCCTCCTCTCCAGCCTCTGTCGGAGCGCCTACCCTATGACTGCATGCCCCCCATTCTTTTTCAGACTGTTTTACACATGCAGTGTGGTTGCCAGAACAACCACCCACAACATGAATGATTTTTGAAACATTCCTCACTACAATGACTTTTAATTATTAAAAAAATGTGTCAAGGTAATTATTTTTTATTTTTCTTAATTCTTCTCTCATACAATATATCCCAACCATAGCCTCTCCTCCTCCTGTCCTCCAAGTCCCCTTACCTCATCTATCCCCCAGATTCATTGCTCCTGTTTCCCTTCAGAGAAGAGCAAGCCTCCCAGTAATATCAAGCGAACACAGCATAACAAGATACAATAACATTGTCCACAAAACCTTCATATCAAACCCTGTGGGAGGAAAAGTGTCGCATGAGCAGCCAAAAGAGTCAGAGACACCCCCACTCCCACTTCTAGGAGTCCAACAAAAACCCCAAGCTAAACAACCACAGCATATATTCAGAGGGCCTAGTGCAGATCAATGCAGGCTCTGTGGTTACCACTTTAATCTCTGTTGTCAGCCCCTATGAGCCCTGCTTAGTTGATTCTGTGGGCTGTGTTTTCTGGCTTCCCTCTGGCTCCTATAATTATTCCTCCAATTCTTCTGCTGGGGGTGGGGCATGTAACCGAGCTCTGCCCAATATTTGTCTGTGGTTGTCTATGTAGGTATCTGTATCTGCTCCCATCAGGTGCTGGAAGAAGCCTCTCTTGTGATGATTGTGTTAGGCACTGATCTATGAGTATAGCAATATATCATTAGGATTAATTTCATTGACTTTTTTCCCTATTTCTTTTTCTTTCTGCCTTTCCTCCTTTCTTTCCTATTTTCCTTTCTTTTCTTTTTCTCTCCTTCCTTCCTTTCTTCCTTCCTTCCTTTCTTTTTTTGTTAGTTGTGTTTGGTTCTACCCTAGGTCTCTCAACCATCCTCCCTGTAGTGGCTTGGGCCCCAAGTTAGACCAATCATTGATTGACCATTCCCACAAGCTCTGATCCACCCACCACTTCCCTAGTGCATCTTGCAGACAGGACAGTTTGTGGGTATTATTTTTTTTTCTTGGTTGGTATCCCATTACCACCAGTGGGAGCCCAGCCTGGCTCCTGAAGATGGCTGGTTCTGACTCCATATCATCCATTACCAGGGGTCTCGCTCAGCTCACCCTCAAAGGTCTGAAAGTTTCCAAATTGTCCCCTAAATACCAAACTATTCTAGTGTCTTTCCCTGTACTGTTTCCCTCTGTCCCTCCCTCTCAACTTGATCCCTACTGTTCCAATCCCCACCCACCCTCAGTCCACCCACAAAATCTGTTCTATTTCCCTTCCCCAGGGATATCCATGTGCCCCCACCCCACACCCCTTTATCTAACTTCTCTGGATCTATGGAATTGTATCATGATTATCCTTTTCTTAACAGTTAATATCCAGGTACAAGTGAATACATATCATACTTACCTGTCTGGGTCTGGGTTGCCTTGGTTGGGATGATTTTTTTTTTTCTAGTTTCATCTACTTGCCTGAAACTTTCCTAATGTCATGTTTTTTTCTAATAGCTGAATAATACTCCATTGTGTAAATTTACCACATTTTCTTTGTCCATTCTTTGTTTGAGGATCAATGTGATTTTTTTAATTTACATAAAATGCTCATATGGGTAAGGAACTTATTTTTTTCAGGAGTAAATATTTCCATAGTGATGAGGGAAAGATTACAGACTTCCCACTTACCTCTGTATTATCTATCGAAGTCCAGAAACTTGGCATCATGGCTGGCACACCACTGTCCTTCATTCCTTAGGTTACAATTAGTCACTTTTGGAGATGAATCAGCAGTACTAGGTCAGGTTTTCTAGGTTAGTTTTACACGGTTTCCAAATGTTCAGTATATTCAAGAGTCACCTACTGAGCTTTGTGGAAACTCCATTTAGTTCCCAATGAATAACATTATATCAGAACTTCAGCAAAGTGAGTTCCAAACTACCAATGTCCTCATCCCCCACTGGAGAAGGGACTTGTAAGCTCTGATCATTCCTGCCTCTTTATGTATGTGTAGTATATTGTAATGTTGGGTGCAATTACACTGTTGCTAATTAAAGCCTCAACCATGCTGCTTAGAATTAATAACAGTCACCACAAGAATACTATTCTGTCCATTACAATGAGGCTGACTTCATCTTTATTATCTTTTTAATCATGTGGTCCCTTTGGCATATTAGCTACTGTGGGGAAAGATTACTGTGGGGAAAGATTCCAATAGGTACTCTGCTTCTGTTGGATGTTTTGGGGTGAGTGATTACATAGGCTTAACTTCCTTCTTTTACCCATGATGTTCTTTTCACCATGGACCCCATGACTTAAGAACCCTTGTTGTATTGGAGCTTGTTGCTAGAGAGGAAGAAAATCAACACCTTTGTGAATGTCCTAAGAGACAGACGAGAAAAGTCACACAGGTGACCCTCACCACAGAATCTCCTCCAATAGAATGTGCTATTGTATTTGATACTCCACCCTAGAAGCCTTACATTTTCCAGTTATTGGCATCTCTGCTCTAAGTGAAAGTAGATGTTGAAGGTAGAGTCTGATCACTGACACAGGCAAAACTAAGATTATGTACATTCATCAAGCTATTCTTGAGCATTGACCATGTGGATTACTCCCAGAGTGAAAAGGACATTTTCCCAGCCTCAGGGAGTTTCAGTCAAATGCAAGAGACAGACATGGAAAATGAAACACAGTGTGTTATTGTGCTGTGCATGGGAGAATGGGATAGCTCTCTTCAGGAGCTCCAGTTCAGCCTGAGGCAGAGAGGAGGTGCCTCCTTATGTGATAATAGCTTTCAAAGAAGGAAAAATACAAAGAAAGGGAAGATGAGATGAACAGTAGAAGCCATGCAGGTCCTGGGATGAGCTGATTATAATAAATGTATTTGCTTCCCATTTCTCACATTCTTTCCCCCAACGATTCTTTCATTTTCTATCCTTTCCTGGGGTTTTCTTCCTAAATAGAAACTCATTCACATGCCTCTTTTACATTTAATTGAAAACTTGGACTTAATTGATTATGTACTAATCTTGGGACTTGGGGTGACATTCAGGACTGGGTTCATGTGGAGATTAATTTATTCCTGTAGTCTCATAGTTTTGCAATGCATCCAAGTGTCCCACATCTGTGTTAAAAATAAAACTCAGAGTCAAGGCAATCTAATTAAATGGCTTAACCCAACACTGTGGCTCTTAGTCTTTGCCAAGCTCTTCTACTTTTGTGGTTACCAAAATAAATGGATAGGTTAATCAAAGGTCTGATTAAATAGCACAGCTATGCAGCATGGAGTTTTGATTTCCAGGCTTCAGTTCAGACAGATTCTCTGGGGAGGAAAGAAATGGAGCTGAGTTCCAAAGGCCTGAGCTTACAGGAGGAAAAGTTTTATAAAGCCCATTGGAGAGAATTGCTTACTGAGGTCTTAGATTTTAAGATGATAGCTACTTCCAGGGAAGGATGGGTTAGGTTATGATGATCCAAACACGGGGAGGGGGGCAACAACAACAACAAAAAACCTAGGACTGTCCTTTCGCAGATTCTTGGTTTAGGTGTGTGGTTGTGAACATGTGTGTGCGTGCATTTGGAAGCCAGAAGTTGATGTGAGGTGTCTTCCTCAATTGCTCTCCACCTTACTTTTTGAAGAATGTGCTATGGGAACCTTATTAGGCTGGCTGTTCAGTGAGGTCCAGTGATCCATTTGTCTCTGTGGTTCCCTCTTCCCAGCACTGGAATTAGAGATGTGCACCTTTTATGTTGTTTATTATGATGGAAACTCAGGTCCTCATGATGACTGCTCAGCAAATACCGTACTCAGTGAGCTATCTTCCCAGATCCTCCTCCAGCTGATTCTAACTACAGGTTTACAACATGCCTGCTCAAGAGTAGGGTTTTGGTTGGATGGTCACTGTTCTCCTTTAGTGCTTTCCATTCATCTGACCCAACTTTGCATTTTGCCCTGTGATTGGTAAGGTATTATGCTTTACTCTGACCAAGGTATAATTTCTGCCCCCAGTCAACACTATGATTATGCCTTGCTATTCCCCTCTCTCGCTTTCCACTACTTGTCTCTTTTTACTTTCCTGATTTCTGCAGTTGGTCCAAGTTATATAGTCACCTTTGAAGACTTGGAGCTAGGAGCCTCAGGTGTCAAAGAACATGCAACATTTGTTTTTCTGGGTTTGGGTTACTTACCTAGTATATGTTTTCCTAGTTCCATCAATTTACCTTCATATTTTATCATTTCATTTTCTTTATATGTACCACATTTTCATTAACCATCTGTCGGCTGAAGGGCATTTGGGTTGTTTCAATTTCATAGCTATTGTGAATAGAGCAGCAATGAGATAAGGCTCTCACTTCGTAGCCCAGACTAGCCTTCATCTATCAAAAGTTCTCATGTCTTTGCCTCCCAGGTTCTATGATTATATATGAGAACCACCCACATCCAACTCACTTACTTTCTTAAAGACCAGTGTCTTCTAAATGAACTTATAAGGACAAAAGAGATGAGTATTGTTTGGAATTCTGAGGTGGTTGCTCCAATTTGATGGTGTATACTAAGTGTTAATCTGTTGAAATTAAAATGTAGACCATGAGTTCCATGGAATCCCTCCACATATATGCCCCATGCCTTTCTTCTCACAATGGTCTTCACAAATGACCTACATAGATGATGATTTTTATCGCACTGAGGCTGTGTATGGGCCTCAGCATTTTGGTCGCAAGTACTATGAAAGTGTGTGCTTGCAGCTGACGCCACTCACTTAGGAGACACTGCTATTCCTGTCATCTGAGCACTACAGCCCTTAGGTTTTTCATGGAAATCTGTATTCTCCTCTACTTTTAGATGACCAGCATTATACAGATTCTCACTGGGCCCTCATTTCCATGAGGATGAAAAGGAGGCACCGGTACCAACTGATCTCATTATAACTTTAAAGTAGATATAAGCATAAGCATTAAAAATACCATGAGGTTTAGTGATCTTTAATGGCACATAAGTTTAATGAATTAAAGTCATAATTCTACCTATGAACAATGAGGTACTAAGGGATTTTTTTTTTGGTTGTTTGGTTTTCTGTTGTTTTGTTTTCACATACTTAGTTTCTTCAGTCAACCATATAATTTCTCTAATAATAAAAAAGTCTGTTTTCCAAATCTCAGCATAGAATTTGCATTTAATAATTACCTCACAACTAGTATTTTTAGGCCTGTCTTGATTCAAATACATTTTTATTCCCAGAAAAACTTGATGTAGCAAAACAAAATGAACAGATCTTTAAAGAAAATTTATTTATTTATTTAACAGGTTTGTGAAATTAGATTTTATTTCTGTCTCATCATGGTTTATAATGTTTAAGCAAAGAATCTATGTGGTGATTTTTTTTTCTTTTTCTTATTTTACCAACTCATTCTCTCTCTCTCTCTCTCTCTCTCTCTCTCTCTCTCTCTCTCTCTCTCCCCCCCCCCCCATCCCAAATCTCTTTCTCACTGTTCTGTCCTGTCTAGTCTGAAGTGTCCTGGATCCCCAACAAACATTACTCTGGGATTTATGGCCTGATGAAGCTGGTTCTGACCAAGACTCTACCTGCCAACCTGGAGAGAGTCATTGTCCTAGACACTGACATTACCTTTGCAACTGACATTGCAGAGCTATGGGCCGTGTTCCATAAGTTCAAAGGTAGGAGTTAACAAGACAACCATGCTGATTTTTTAAAGGTATTTTATTTATTGCCTCTCTCTGTGTGTGTGTGTGTGTGTGTGTGTGTGTGTGTGTGTGTGTCCACAGATGCACATGTCATAGTGTACATATAGAGGTCAGTACAAATTTTGAGCATTTGTTCTCTCTTTCCACTTTAAATGGCAGAGGTTGAACTCAGGTACCCATGCTTGGAAGTCAAGCAGATTAATTCACTCAGCCATCTTCTCAGTCAGTGTTTGTTTGTTTGTTTGTTTTTAATGTGGTCCTGGAGTTTGAACTTAGGGCGGTGCATATGCCAGGAAAGCAGGCTACCACTGAACCATGCCATGGATATGAGCTTAAGGATAATACCAATAAGAAATCACAAACATGAAAGTCAACTCTACTGTCATTTTAAACTAGTTAAAATAAAACTGAATTTTGCATTTCCTTAGGAATTGAAGAGATTGGATACATGTTCATAGGAAAACCCAGTTTAGGAGACTTTGTAGTCAGCAAATAATTAGCTATCTATATATTTTTTTATTTTTATTTATTTATTTTTTTTCGAGACAGGGTTTTGCTGTGTAGCTTTGCACCTTTCCTGGAACTCGCTTTGTAGACCAGGCTGGCCTCGAACTCACAGATATCCACCTGCCTCTACCTCTTGAGTGCTAGGATTAAAGGCGTGCACCACCACCGCCCGGCAGCTATCTATATTTTTATGTAGATGATCAAGTGTTGATATACCTTTTTACTGTGTATATTTTAAAATTTTATTTTCCTTTTATAGAAAAATTATTTCTCAAATATATAATATATTCTGATTACATTTTCCCCTCTGTCTACTACCTATTCCTTCCCAACTGCCCTTTCATCCAGATCCCTGCCCCTCCTTACCATCTCCATTAGAAAGCAAACAAAATTCTAAGGGATAATAATGAAATAAAATATAATACAATAAGATAAAACAACATATTGGAATAGGATAATACAAATAAACAGAAGGAAAAGAGCACAAGAAAAGGCTCAAGAAACAGAGATGCAGAGACCCAATTGTTCACATACTCAGGAATTCTATAAAAACACAAAACTGGAAGCCATAATAAGTAAAATTTAAAAATAAATAAAAAACAAACAAACAGATAAATAGCCCTGACACAACATCTTGAGAAAAGAAACCTACATTGAGTTTGTATACTGTTGGCCCTCTAGTGCTGGCCATGAGGCCTACCCTTAACTCCCTTGGAGAAAACAAAATTTTTATTTACAAGTGTTTATCAATTAAAGAGATAGCAGCTGGGTTAGGGATGGGATGGGGCATGTGCCCACTTCACTTTTCAGCTCAAGCACTCTATCTGTTCCAGACCCTATGCAGGCTATGTGCATGCTGCCTCAGTCTCTGTGAGTTCATATGCAAGTCCATTCTGTTGATTTAGAGGACCTTGTTTCCTTGGTGTCCTCCCTCCCTTCCTCCCTCCCTCCCTCCCTCCTTCCCCTCTGGCTCTTACATTCTCTCCCCGTCCTCTTCTGCAGGGTTCTCTGAACCCTGATGGGATGGATTTGATAGTGACATCCCATTTAGGGCTGAGAGTTCCAAGGTCTCTCACTCTCTTGTGTATTGTCTTGCTGTGGGTCTCTATTTGTTCCCATCTGCTGCAAGGGGAAGTTTCTCTGATGATAGCCAAGTAAGGTACTGATCTATGAGTATAGCAGAATGTCATTATGAGTCATTTTGTTGTTAACAGTAGTATTTGATTTTATTCTCAGTCCCTGGGCTATCTAGTCTCAAGTTCTTGGTCACCCAAGCAGTATCAGGTATGTGTTCCATCTCATTGAGTGGCCTTAAGTCAAATCAGATATAGATTAGATTGATTATTCCCACAAGCTTTGTACTAACATTATTTGAAGGCAGAACACCATTGTAGATCAAATGGTTTGTAGCTGGGTAGGTGTTTACAGTTCTTATTGGATAGTGTGCAATATACTTTCCTGCACCAAAGATGATTGTCCACGGGGGTGAAGCCTCTATGTAGACACTAGCTCAGATTCTCCATGTTCAATGAGTTGTGTAAGTGTTCAGTAGGGTCTAGTTGTCAGTTTGTGAAGAGCAACCTATAGTCTTGACAATGTCTGGGTTGTATGGGGGTACCCATGTGGCCCCTTTAATCAATAGCACAGTTAGATGTAACCCATTCCTGGTACTGGACTCTATTTGGTGAGAAGATATGGCCAGTCAGGGCTCTGTCTTCCTCTTTCTTTGGCTTAATGTATTTGAGGAAGCTTCTTCTGTTTTGGGTTCCCATACTACCCTTCAAATGTCCTTTGATTTTTACTGTATCTTTCATTCCCCTTTTCCCTCCCCACTTGATCCTCCCATTCCAGTTCCCAAGTGTTGATATACTTATATGGAGATGTGCATTTTAACCTTCTTCCTCCTCCTCCTTCTCTTCCTTCTCCTCCTCCTCCTCCTTCTTCTTCTTTCTTTCTCTCTCTCTCTCTCTCTCTCTCTCTCTCTCTCTCTCTCTCTCTCTCTCTCTCTCAATAAATGATGCTTTGATTGCTGAGAAAGCCTGGAAGACAGTAGTAAAGGCTATTGGTTTTGGAGTGTTTGAAATGTTCTATGGCTTTTGCTGTCACTAGTACTATGGATTATTACTTTAAGAATGTATGTAAGACTAGATTTATAATGTTGCTCTTGTAGTCTGCTTAGTTTCTTATTTTCATAAATGTGTGAGGTACCTATGAGTGCAAATAGACACACCTATGCATGGAGTTCACAGCAGGACATCAGGTATTTTCTATCTTTTTCCACTTTATTGCCTTAAGAAAGGGTCCCTTTTTTATTGAAACTTGCTTTTCTGTTAGGATATCTGGCCAGTGAGCTCTCAGCATCTGTCTCTCTGTCCCTCAGTGCCTGGCTTTTTAAGTGGGTGCTGAGGATTAAAACTTAAGTCCTCTTTTTTACATAGCAGGTGCTCTTGCCCACTGAGTCATTTCCCCAGACATTCTTTTTAAATATTATTGAGCTGTCATCATTACTTTAAAGGATATAAGACTGTCTAAGGTCTAGTCATGAGCCTGATATATGTATTTGAGTGTGCATACATGAGAGAAATATCACATTAGCACAGATGTTAGACCTGCCCAAAAAGCACCTGCCCAAATGTCTTCCTGAATATTACTTGGTTTTTAAAGTTCTTCCACACCATGGCCAAATTCAAATGGGAGAGACATTTGGTAGTGAGGCTGCTACTTTTGTCTTTATTTCTTAGCTCTATTTCTTTTTGAATTGCACTCTGTCTTGTCTGTTTAAAAATCTCTTTGCCTCTTCCCTTGACTGTTTGGAGTGTGAAATAGCAAAAAATCACAGTATTCTCATTAATCATGGGATATTCCTATTGGTTTCACTTTACTTGACAAAGAATAAATTCCTTCTCTACCCTGTTCATTGCCTGCCCCTTCTGGGGGCTTCATAGTTTTGTGCTAATTGAACAAAGTACTTGGCAAAGCCTGAGGATGACATAGTAACCTCTGGGATGCTTCTTTATCAAGATGAAAATATATTTATTTGGGTCAATAATGACACTAAGGAAGAGATCTTTTGATAGAACTAGGAAAGCAGAAAACAAGTGTGTCTCTCCTTCTTTCTACCTCCTGAAGAAACTTGCATGGGTACAAGGTTTTTCTCAAGACTCAAAAAAGGTGTGCACCTTGGCTCCTCCTGTCTGTTGCTCTTTTCTAATTCTACTGTCATTTTTGTTTGTTCCTCCTTTCAAAGCCACATTGAACTCATCTAGGGACAGTTTCTCTTTACCTGTGTGTGATTTCATCTGTGCTTTTATGTTGATGTTCAGTGTTTAATGGTGAATTTATTCAGCAGGCATTATTGTATCCCTACTGGGTGCCAGGCAGTCTGCCCAGTGCTGGAAATAAGATAGTGAGTAATAAAGGGACAATGAGAGTTCTCATCTGTCCTGGAAGGAAGAAGAGAAGTCAGCTAGAGAGCCTTGCATGGAAATGGTAGCTGTGCTGTGTTATTGGATGGGGGAATGCTTGCGTTCCACATTTGTTCCACATTTGTCTTTTGGAAGAGAAAACTTAGGGCTTCTACATCTTTGACTTTGTCTATATAGAGAGCCAGGCATCAGCTATCTCTGTAGACAGTCTGAGTTGAAGATACTCGTGATGCCTATGGCCAGATGCCATTGCTGAGTTGTGCTTGTCCTAAATTAACTGACAGAAAAGGGGGATCCATTGGAGTATTGCATGGAGACTGGCTTGGATCTATCTAGCCTTCACAGTCTTACTTTCTGCCCCTTCCTTTTACTTGCCTCACTGACAAACCTGTGCTGTACTATCTTCCATGTCACCTTCCCAACAATATAACCCACCCACACCAGGAGCCCTGAGTCACCCTTAAAGAAGTAAAACTCAGCAAATGGCAGAGCTGTAGCTAAAAGGTCACAATTACTATGTTCCATCTATTGTCTTACTTAAAGCATTGTGGCCAAGAGAGCTAGAGGGGAAGAAAGGCAGTGTGACCTTGTACCTCCATCTTAGAACTGGAGAATCCTGGGCCTGAGCACAGAGGACTTGTTCAAGATCAGGATAGGGACAGGAACTGAGGAATATCCTTGAATCTAGCCGAGTTATTGGGCTCTATTATCTTTATTGGTTCTTTATTAGCTTTTTTTCTAGCATTACTTGCCCCTTGATATACAAAGGAATATATTAGATGCCACTGTTTCCTGAAGCAGTGCTTCTCATCCTTCCTAATGCTGCAACCCTTTAATATAGTCCCTCATGTTATGGTGAACCCCAATCATAAATTATTTGCTTTGCTACTTCATAACTATAGTTTTGCTACTTTTATGAATCATAAATACTAGATTACAGGATATCTGTGACTCCTGTGAAAGGGTGTGTGACCTCAAAGGGAGAGAACCACTGTCCTAAACAACCCAAAACAAGGCACTTGCCTTCAGAGAGCTCCCAGATAGGCCAGACTGCACTACATCCTTGCATATCACTTGCCAGGAGTATATAATGTGAGATTTTCCCCAAGACTCCTTCCCATTTTTTTTTCCTAAGAAAATAAAGAGGTGAAAATAAAATAGATGAGCTCCTCTTTTCCTTACATATCAGGGTGTTCCTACATTTTTTGTCTTCTAAACTGGAACTAAGAAGGTTCTGAGTGAGAAGAAATCTTCATAGGGCACACCCAAGAATGTAGAATGTTTTGGTCTAAAGGGGAGAATTTCCATCTCATTGAGGCAGTAGCGCTTGACTTCATTCACATTTAAGCATTTGAGTGGCCTTGTTCATTCTTGTCTATTTAAAGACAGCTAGTTATCCAAGTCTGCAGTGGCTCTTGTATTAAAACCAAACACAGACCTATCAACCTTGCTGATGCTATAGAATCTCCCTTTAGTTAACTTCATTCCATGTAAAAATCAACCAAAGACGCATTTCTCTCCCTTCAGCTTCTGCCTTTGGGAGATGTCCCATATCCCTTGGCTTCTGATTCTCCTCAACAAGTCCTCCCTGTAGATATACATTGCCTGCAACTCACCAAGGCCTTTGCTGGCCACTGGAGGGTTTTGAGAGCCATTAATCCTTAGCAATAGAATCAGACACTGCATTTGTCATAGGTATACCTTGTCTCCCACAGGTTTGTGTCTTGAAGTCCTCCCCAGCTGCTGGTGCTGTCTGGGGAGGTGCTGGAGACTGCAGAAGGTAAGGCTGTTGGAGAATCCAATTGCTGGGGGCATGGTTTGGAAAGATTCACCCTATCCCAGCCCCTTCTTAGTTCTCTCTACTTCTGGCTACCATGAAGTGAGTTATGCCTTTCTCTGCCCTCTTTGCCATGATTTTCTGCCTCACCATTGGCTCATCCAATGAGGACTAAATGATCACAAACCAAAATCTTTGAAAAAGAACCAAAGTAATTCTTTCCTTCTTTTAAGTTATATATGTCAAATGTTTGCAATATAAAACTAAGTAGCGAACAGATATGGTGGCTCATGGTGCCTTAGTCTTGGGGCTTTTCAGGCTTCTGGAATTATAATAAACTTGTTGTTTATCAATGGTGCAGTATAAGGTGCTTTTTTTACGGGAGGCTACTTGACTTCTCTGAGCCTAAATGAAGTAGGAATGATGCTAAAGGGGTCCTTGTGAGACCTGCACAAGATAGCATGTTTTATTCTCTCCATTTTCTGTTCTCTGTAAGGATTCCTGCCAGATTCAGAACAAGTGGAATAATGGGGAACATCATTAATTTGTATCTGCTTTGTTACTTCACAGCATTGTCCACATAGCTATAAATGTAAAATATCAGAAAACCTGAACACAAGGAACCCTGGAAGTCTTGCTTCAGAAAAGACATTTGTAGAACTTTTAAACTTCTAGTCAGGTACCATGAAAGAGTGTTCTTTCAATGTCTTTGAAGTTCTACTTATCTTATTTTGCCTGGCTCTCCTGTCTAGCCCTGATGGGATTGGTGGAGTAGAAAGAGCATAGCAAGGATTGGGACCAAGTTTCAAGACCTCCCTGGTGGCCTACTTATCAGCAGCGTAAGCTTCGGGGTTATTAACTTCTTGCAACCTCAACTCCTCTGCACCTGTAGGAAGAAAATACCAATGTCTTCTCGCAGTGGTGGGTTGAGGTTTGAGAGTGACTTACTGATGTACCTGGTAGATACTCAGAGAATGTGGTACCTTTCCATTTTCCTTCTTGCTAGAAGTTCAGTTCTCCATTTGAACGATTACATCTGTTCTTCCCATTAGCTGATATGAAAAGAATCAAAGTGGAGGTTTTAGGACAGCCACACTATACCATATGTGCCATGTTCCCCTGATTAAAGCTGTCCCCTTTTCATTAGTCCTGCATGGCCTCTCCCATACTTCTGTAGACAGTTTCCCTCATCTCACATTGGCTGAAGATGCTCCTTAAACTTGAGAAACCCCTTGGCTGAAGGGAAGAAAAATATAACTTTAAAAAAGGTATAAATTCTCAAATGAAGGGCCTTTACAGTGACACCGTAGCCTACCACTGACTGGGTGACATATTACAGAAGCTGGAGTTCAGCCAGGGAAGATTGTTCTTGGTCATCAATCATAGAGTCTAGCTATGAGCCTCTAATTTGTACCATATCTTAAACAATCTTTTGTGCCCCCGATATCAATAGGGCTCCTACTCAGCCTCAGTGCTCCTAGGTGGTCATTGTTTTTTTGTCTGGGAGGTTTGGCATAGGGTCTTGGTGTGTGTGTGTGTGTGTGTGTGTGTGTGTGTGTGTGTGTGTGTGTACATCACAAGCCTTGAACTCAAAGGACCTCTGAGATTGCAGATGTGCACCACCACACAGGACTTGTTCTTGATTTTAATGTCTACTTTGGAGTTTATATTTTACTTGGAGAATTCTGATGATCTTTTGCTTTCTTCACTCCTCTCTGCACTTGATATCCCCCTGCTCTCTTCCTATCCAGAAGTAGAAGCTGGCACTATGAGTCATTTGGATGTTTGTGGTGCTCACAGTGGCCTCAGCAGAGGGGCATGTCACTGGAGCAGCATCAAGAATTGCATCCCTGGTAAAATTGTAGATTTTTTTTTCATTATTTCTGTATTAGGCTTGATGTGACTGTGCCTCTTGTGACATCAGAGAGATTATTTTAGCCTCTCAGAAACTCGTTGTTGTTTTCTTTTTTCATAAAAGTAAGAGGATGATACATTAATAATTTCCTCAAAAGACTTTCAAGTCAGATAATGGCTTTATCTTGCACATTACTCAATAAAGGATAGCTTGCTTCCATCCCATCTATGTATTTTTCTCTTGTTCTTAATTGTGAGATGCCTGAGAGTTAGGGAATGGAATTTTACCTCCCTCCCCTGTTATGTGCTTCCTTCCTTCCCCATCCTTTATCTCTTTCTCTTTCTTCTCTTCTTCCTTTCTTTCCCTTTTTCCTTCCCATTTCTTTCCTTCTTCCCTCCTTTCTTTTTCTCATTTCTTCTCATACCTTCTATCTACTCTTTTCTTCTTTTCTCTCCTGCATTGCTTTCCATTTTTTCTGAGTCTGTTACTTTTTTCTTATTTCTTACTCTTTTTTTTAACTCCTAGGCCTGTCCCAGGCCATGGAAATTAAGCAGTTACTAAGCCCGAGCACTTCATTGTGCTGTTCCCTCTTGATGCCTGCAAAGAAATCTGTATGAAGTCTGCCTGTGTCACTAAAGATGAGTTAATAGCAGAACTTGGCCTGATACCGGGCTGACCTTGGAGCCTATGCTCCTAACTACTAGCTTCTATATCCATCTAAAGAAAATTTGTGATAGTAGGCACACTTCTTGAGGGGAAAAAGTACATTGTGAGATAAAAGAGTATCAAGAAGTAATGGGAAGGAAGGGTTTGGGTACCTTGGTCTTCATATCTGCACTCAGAAGTTCAGTATATGCCTAAGGCCTGAGGTCCAGAGAGCAAGTGATGCAGAGAAACTGCTAGAGACATCTAATCTGCAGCTCAGTGAAAGGGTAGCTCATGTCCTTTTGCCCTAGTGTTCCTTCCCTCTTGTTCTCAGACCTCTCCTGCCTCATCATCTTAAATTTCTTCATGCCTTTGCCCAGACTACAGCTTCCAGTAGGACATGCTTAAAGGGTCTCATTTAATCCTGCAGTCCAAAACCTATTCTCATCCCTGTCCCTCATTCTTAATCTGTTTACAGTGACACTCTTCTCATCTGGTGGGTAATTACATGAGTGACTGCTCTGCACCACCTAGGCAGTGCTGTACATCTGAATGCCCCAAATATAGGAAGTTGCACTAGTCATTGCATGGGTTGCCCACTGGTATATAAGCACCAAAAGACCAGGAATAGTTGCCATATCCTTGATATTCCCCAGCACCAGTGTGTGGCATATAGTAGCTACTCAGTAAAATTTCCTACATGATGGAGAGATAATGGAGGCAATTCTAGGACAACAGATTTGGAAGGATGAAGCAGGAAGCATAGGAAACTTTTGGAGATTAAGTGTCAGCCTTGGGTTTACCGAGTAATTAAAAGACCATTCAGCAATCTAATCAAATGCTTAGGTTTTCAGAATTGAAAAACAACATCTTTGGCTGAATGTGGGGTATTCAGGTGAGTCAAGAAAACAATAGCACAGATTCTCTCACAACCACAGAGAATCCATTCCAGGCTTTCTAGTAGATAGCCCAAACTAGGGACACCCTGAATCCTATATATACTATGTTTTGTTATATGCCTATCTGTCTATGACAAAGTTTCATCTATAAGCTGGGCAAATAAAGATATTGACAATAATAGATCAGTTATAAAGTACATTGTAATAAACCTTCCAAATGCTACCACTTTCTGCAAAAACAAAAAACAAAAAACAAAACAAACAAAGAAACAAACAAACAAAAAAAAAAAACTCACTGTGCTTTTTCTCTTTTCAGTTAGGACTTCACCCCTATATCTTGTTTTTGGGATGGTTGCATTGCCAGGATCTTTGGGACTGCTCTTAAATAAAACAGTGTCTATTTGACAACCGGCACTGTTACCTGTTAAGTTACTGGCAGGTAGGTAGGATGAACAACAAGAAATGATTCACATCCCAAGTGGAATGGCACATTATTGTATCACATTCTAACTGTTGGGAGCCCCTGTCTGTGCAGGCTTGATGATTACATCCCAACTATCAGAAACCTCTGCATATAAAGGCCCATGTCAATGTCTGCTTTAGTAAAAGTCCAATGTGCCCTGGAGTCCTAGGACAGTGCAGGGATTCATGTCCTTCCATTTCCAGGATGTCCCAACTCTATTTGGTCTCTGTTAGTTATATGGCTTTTTTGAAAACATAGGAACCAGGATCTGAGTGAAGTCACCCAAAGAACAGCCTTTGGGTCATAGTAAAGAGGAGGAAATTAGAACTCCTGGTTGTAGATATACCTTTTTTTTCTGCCTACTTCTTTTCCCAATTCAAATACCCCCTCCCAGGGTTATGGGGCGAGGAAAACAGGGCTTTTTATTTTCCTCAGCATCTCTTTTGCCATTTTTATAACTTGTTTTGTTCTCTGAACCGGTATCTTCTAAGGACAAAATGGAGATAATAATTTTCATAAGGTATTGGTATTGGGCTCTGCTAACTGGATTTTCTTCACTGTAATGAAATACCTGAACTTTGTAGAATGTGATTCTCTGAGCAAAGCAGCTGCCATCTTCATTAGATCAGGTGTGCCTACTTGTAAGGATCTATCAGTATTAGTTAGGCTTGTTACCTTTTAGAAAGTGGGTGTGAGAGGGTCATTGGATCCTCATCTCAAGTTTCCAACCACTCCTCCCAGCTATTTGTGTAGTTCACCCTAATTGTACGTGGCCTCTGTGTATATAGATTAAGGAAATTGTACAGGTTTGAAATGAAAATGATCCCCATAGGCTCATAGGGAATGACACTTTGAGGAGGCATGGCCTTGTTGGAATAGGCATGGCCTTGTCAGAGGAAGTGTGCCAAGGGGGTGTGTTTTAAGGTGTCAAACTAGGCCCACTGTCTCTCTCTTCCTGTTGGCTGTTGATCCAGTTGTAGAACTCCTGACTCCTCCAGCACCATGTCTTGCTGTGTGCCACCATGCTTCCCACCATGACAGCAGTAGATTAATCCTCTGAAACATAAGCCATCCCAAATTGAATGTGTTTCTTTATAAGAGTTGCTGTAGCTGTGGTGTCTCTTCACAGCAGTAGAACATTGACTAAGACAGGAAGCTAAATAAGAGAAGCTTTGTCTCTGGTGCTGTGGATGAGCTGTCATCCATGCTGGGTGAAGATGTTCCAGTGTGGCTGTTAGAAGCCTCTGCCTATGCAGTCCAGGCCAAGGAATAAGGGTAGCTCCTCCTCCAGTGCCCACTAAGGAAGGAACAGGTAATAAAATCTTGAACAAAGAGTAGAGACCCTGGTTATGATCACTCTCAGGCCTTCCCAACGGTCCTCTAGGGAGAACTAAAGGCCTCACAGAAGAACTATCATCCAAGGGCATGCTCCTAATGACCTAAACACCAGGTTCAGCATCTTAAAGATTCCACACCTTCCAATAGTGCCTCCCTAGAACTAGGGCCTTATGAATGCCAAACACACCACATCCATGTTATAACTAGACTTAACCTGAATAGATCTACCTCATTTTCTTAGTGGGAAGTACTTGACCTAGAGAAGGCACCTGCCAGAGTTAGCTGCTTATGTCATCGGATTAGAGTCATTTTGTGGTCATCACATGAATACAGTCACTTTAAAAAGATTCAGGATGGCAGAGGCCCTTGGTTCTAGAGGAGAATTCCCCACTCTCCTTGAGTAAAGAAAGGTCCCAACTTAACCCAACTGAGATGGAGGAGAGAACCTTGGGAATGGGTACATAGACAGAAGAGCTGGGGAATTGTTTTTCCCCCGTTGTGTCAGAGCAGGATAATCCTGAGAGGTGCCTAGAGGCCTGGCTCTTCCTTGCATGTTGCACTTCAGCTTCTCACACTCCATGGGAATAGTACTTCAGGAGCAAAATATGTAATTCCCCTAGTATTTTCAGGTGTTTGTTATATTATCTCAGTTTCATGATGCTAGGTTATCATATCTTAACATTTCAGAAATTGAGATGTGGCTTACAAAAGCAACTTGACATAGTCTCCTTCTCCTAGAAAATGTTCTAATAGATTAGTATATTTCTCTAGCTTCTCCTGTTAACTCTTATGTGATAGAGGAGAAAGGGAAAGTGGGAAGGTGTGGTGGTCTGAATGAGAGTACCCCCGTTGGCTCACATTTTTGCATTCTTAGTCTCCTGTTGGTGAACTGTTTAGGAAGGATTAGGGGATATATCCTTGTTTAAAGAGCTGTATCTGGGGGAGGGGAGGCTTTGAGGTTTCAAAAGCCCACCCAAAGCCCCGTGTGTGTGTGTGTGTGTGTGTGTGTGTGTGTGTGTGTGTGTGTGTCTGCTTGTATAGCTCAGGATGTAATCTCTCATTGCCATGCCTGCCTGCCTGCCTCCATTCCTCCTTCCAGGATGATAATGAACTAACCTTCTAAATCTGGAAGCAAGCCTCCAATTAAATGCTTTCTTTTATAAGAATTGCCTTGGTCATGATGTTTCCTCACAGCAATACAACACTAAGACTAAAGGTCTTTGGATTCTTTAGTATTAAATAATTACATTTCAACCACAGCCTCCCCTCCCTCCACTCCTCTCAGTCCCCTCTACATCCCACTACCTCCTCTCTACCCAAGATCTCCTCCATTTCACTTAAAAAAAAAAAAGCAAGTCTCCCAGGGGTATCAACTAAACATGGCGTAAGATATAATAAGGGTAGGTACAAACCCTAATATCAAGGCTAGATGAGGCAACCCATTAGAAGGAAAAGGGTCCCAAGAGCAGTATGAAGAGTCAGAGATACCTCCAACTCCCACTGTTAAGAGTTCCATAAGAACACTCTGTAACATGACAAATCTTAAAAGGTCTTATTAATGAAATCAAACCTGAAGCCAGTTATTGGGGTGAATGCTGGAAGAAGCAGAACAAGCCACAGCCACCTCACCTTGCCAATTCCTCAGCTGATCCTGTTTCCCCAGACTGGAAGCTGCTGAGTCCTCATGCAAATGGATCCCAGCTGAACTGCTGCTCAAAAGCCTACAAGTTTAACTAGGCTCTAGTTCTTCATCCTCACACCTTAAATACCTTTCTGCTTCTTGTCATCACTTCCTGGGATTAAAGGCTCTTGTTACCATGCCTGGCTGTTTCCAGTGTGACATTGAACTCACAGAGATCCAAGTGTATCTCTGCCTCTGGAATGGATTAAAGGCCTGTGTGCCACCATTTTCTGGCCTCTGTATCTAGTAGCTATTCTGTTCTCTGACCCCAGATAAGTTTATTAGGGTGTACAATATTTTGGGGAACACAATGTCACCACAACACCCCAGCTACACATCCATAGTGTATATGCAGAGGACCTAGCTCAGAACCAAACAGGGTGTATGATTATAGCTTCAGTCTCTATGAGCTCCTATTAGAAAAGGCTTAGTTGATTCTATAGGCCATGCACTCGTAGTGTCCTCAACTCCTCTGGCTCCTACAATACTTCCTCCCCCTCTTCTGCAGAGGTCCCCACATTCCACCTAGTGTTTGTGTGTAGGTCTCTGCATCTGCTCCTATCAGTTATTGGATGATACTTCTCTGATGATGATTGGGCTAGGCACCAATCTATGAGTATTGCAGAATATCAGTTGTAATCATATCCTTGATTTTTTTTCCAGTTATGTTTGGTTTTATTCTTGGCTGTCCAGCTTCTGGCCTGGGCAGTGTCAGGCCTAGACTTCATTCTGTGGGATGGGCCTCAAGTTGGACCAGTAATTGGTTGACCACTCCCATAAGTTCTGGGCCACCATTACCCCATCACATCTTATAGGTATGACAGATTGTAAGTCATAGGGTTTGTGGCTGGGTTGATGTCACAGTCCCACCACTGGAAGCCTCCTCTGAGTACAGAACATGGCCAGTTCAGGCTCCATATCCCTCATTACTAGGAGTCTTCTTTAGGGTCACTTTTGTAGGTTCCAGGGAGTTTTCACTGCAGTAGCTTCCACATCACCCCCCATAGAGAAGTATTTGGGGTTTAGGCAGATTACCCCTTGGTTACATGCTATTGTCTGATCATAGGTTTGGGATAATCTGTGCTGTTACAATTTGGGGGAAAAGCCTCAATATATCTCACCGATTAGAGTGGTTACCGTCTTCTGGAATTTCAGTTGTGGAGACTGCCTGCTTGTCTCTTGCAAGCAAGTGTGTGCAAGGTTGTGGGCAGCAAGAAAGGAAATGGCATGAAGCCCAAGGACATGAACTTTGGGGGATTTCCCTGAGAATTGCAGGAGATTTTGAAAAGCTGAGCAGCATTAACTCTAGAACTTAGGGAGGTTAATCTACACAGAAGTCTCCTCTCACCTTTTCACATATTCTTTATTTTTTAAGATAAGGTTTCTTGAGTAACAGCCCTAGTGGACCTGGAACTAGCTCTGTTGACCAGGCTGGCCTCAAGCCCACAGAGATTTGCCTGCCTCTCTTTCCCAAGTGTTTGGGATTAAAGGCATGCACCACCAACACCTGGCCCTTTTCACATATTCAATAAATATTTATTGAGTACCTGCTTGGGGTCAAATGCACAAATGATGCTCTAATACTATGGTACTACCTAACTCATCTTCCTTCAAAAACATCTGTTGCTTCTGGGAACACTATAGGATTAGGCACCATTGTTGTGAATTATTCCACTGGCTGGCTAACTTGTGTGACACTCTGCTGAAATCTGGTACTTTGATGTAATAGGCTACTGTGGGTGCATAGAGATGTCCTCATTGGGATATCCTCAGTCTTGGTGGAGGAAAGTCAGCTGAGGGAGATCAGATCCTTTAATTAATCATTAAACCAGAAGCAAATACATGCAGGCAAGAAACAAGTCCTTGCAGAATGAACTTATAGAAGCAAAGCACAAGTCTGCCTTTAGAATTCTATACTCAGGAAAGAGGCCAATTTCTTTTTGCTCTGCAAGTGTCTTGACCTAAGGAACCTTACATAAAGGTTAGTTCTGTGTTAGCCATGTACCAGAGTGGCTTAATAGGACAGGAAAGCTAAGCAGTCAGTACCTAATGATCATTTACAGTTTTGTCCTTTGAACATTTGGTCTGAGCTACAAGGTGATGCTGATGTTAGACTTACTTGTATGGCCTATTCTAATTATACAGATTACTGCCTACTGCCAGCCCCCACAATGACCTGACTGCACTGGTGACTTGAGAATCATTACTCTGGTATGGTAACTGTCCACCTTGGCTTAGTTGACATGTGGTGCTGGATTATTCTTTGTCAGGGAGCGGTGATTTTGTATGTGTGGTTAAGATGTTGAGCAGTATCTTTGGCATCTACCCATGAGATATCAAAAACATCCTCACTGTTAGGATTTTAATAGGCTCACATGTTGAACATTCGGTCTCCAGCTGGTGGCACCATTTTGAGAGGTTGTGGAAATTTTAAGAGTAAGGTGTCAGTTGGATAAAGGTTAGTCCCTAGTCCCTTGTACTTTTGCTTTCTGGTTCATGAATCAGACTCTTTTTAGTTCTGTCCAAGTGCATGGACCAGGCCTTAGCCCTCATAATTCATGAGTCAAGATACTCCCTTCATCTTCTTTCTTTAAGTTGTTTTATCCAATATTTGTCACATATATACAAAAGTAAAATGTACTGACATTCTCCCAAATCCTTTCTGCCAGCTGTGACAGCCAGAACTATCTGTAGGCACTACCAAAAGTCTGGCAGTCTTTCTTGCTGAGAACCACTTCCTTGGCATCCTCGTGTGGCTGATAGGTATATGTAAAATTCATTAGGAGCTTACAGTGGTTGTCATGGTATTGTGAGGTGTGAATAAGACTAATTGGTGGAAAGTAATGCTCTCTACATCCGTTTACAGTTCAATTAGGTGTTTCTAATTATCCACATTGCATAAACCTTCAGTTAACTTTCCGAATTAACTGTGCTAAAAACTCCTGTTGAATAATCTTCAGACTTTCATTTATTTGTTCATACTCACGAGCCTACAGAAAACAAGCACACACAGAAAAACCTTGAACTCTATATGAGTTTTCTCATATTGCTGAACAGCATGTAGTGATTTCTTCTTTCAGGAGTCTATACAGGAGAGACAGTTTTATTAACCAGACACACCAAAGGCCACAGCTTTGGCAAGAATTTCTGATCTGCCCTGAAAATGACCAGTGGGAACAGCTTGCTTCTTATCTATATACACATGAAAAGAACTCAGTGCATCTGCAGCTGTCAGATCTACATGACATTTTTTTTTCTTTTTTTACTCTTAGATGCCATACATAGATTATTAGCAAAATCTAATATTTGACAAGGGTAGTCTTGGCTATCAAAGAAAACAAATGCTCTGGGCTATCATTTGCAGCACACTAGGCTTCCTCAGCTGGATATAAAGCAAGCAAAGCACTGAGATGGATGGAGGGCCTTTTCCAGGAACATGGCCACCTGACTAGGCCACATTGCTTCCCTAGATGCAAAGGAAGATGAAGATACATATGCACACATAGACATACATGCCGAACTATATACACAAATATATGCATATATATATATATATATATATATATATATATATATATATATATGTACATATTTTACATTAACAAATATCTTTACTCAAAAAAGAAGCAATTTTTTTTGTTTGACTTTTTTTTTTTTTTTTTGTCTTGTTGACTAGGTTTTCCTTATTTGCTTTTAACAGCCTTTGGGACCATAAAAGCATGGTACTTTAGGGCTTTGCTTGTTTATTGCTTAAATGTTTAAAAAAAAATAGACCATAGGCATTTGTGAGATCAAAGTTCCTATAAAGAGTAGAGAATTAGTCTTCCTAGCCAATAATCCTATTTATAAATATTATTTTTAAGTATTTTGAGATTTTAAAATTTTTTTATGTATGAATATTTTGCTTGCGTGTATATGCACCATGTGCATGCAGTTGCTGTAGAGACCAGAAAACCATGTCGGATCCCCTGGAACTGGAGTTTTAGAAAGTTTGAACCATCATTTGGGGGCTAGGAGTCAAACTGGGGCTTTTGTGAAGATAGTAACTGTTCTGAACCTCTGAGCCATCTCTGCAGATCCCTCAGTATTATTTTTGAGGTAAAGTCATGCTGGAATTTAAGAAAGAAACCCTTGTAAGTATTCATGTACATGACAAAAGGGAGGATTGTTTCTCATTGTAGGAACTTAAATTTTAAATAAAATTTATTTTGAAACAGTTTCAGATTTACAGAAAAATGTGTGGAACTTAGAATTCCAGTATACCCTGCTCCAACTCCTGTATTACCCTTCTGTTAATCTAGCACATTGTTTAGGATACTTGCATAAACTTTGACATAGGTGAAACTGAGATACATAATCTAGAGTTTTAAAAATACCTTAACTCCCTCCATCTTATCACCACACATATATCCAAGTTCTAACACACATATATCCAAGTCTCCATTTGAGAAAAGGGGAAACCCTAGGCTTACTGAGATTAAGAGCACATTCAAACTTTTCAGCTGGTCAGTAGTAGATGCAAGAGTATGCATGCATGTGAATGTGTCTGCTTTTGTTCACTGATTCCTTCCATAGTTTTGTAGACAGGCCTTCTCAATGATCTGCGTCAGTAACAATTTCACATGTTGGATAAGCTGGTCTCCCTGCCTTGGTGTGGATCCAATTCTAACTGAGGATTTAGAAGCACAAATCATTGCTGACAGATGGGGAACATGCCAAACATAGTAGGCTATGATGGGGAGAGCAATATTACTGTCTTTGGGGACAAGGAACAATGCCAACCACAAACCAGCAGGAGATCTCCAGTGGCCAAAGAAAACTCATAGCTATTCCAAGCAGAGGACATGAAATAGTATAAGATGATGCTCCCTGAATGTTTGGGATTCTCTGTGATAGAAATATGGAGAATGAAGAAACAGTTAATGTAAACGGGGTGGTTGAGAGGATGATTGAGGGCTTAAACATAAGCAACAGCAGATTCTGGAAGATAAGGCATTCAGGCTGACTTGATAGTTATAGCGAGAACAGTGACCTAGTCATACTTCAGCCCTCCAGTAGGTGCTGCTGTCATGAAAGGCATGAGCAATTTCATTGTACCAGAAAGTGTAGAACCAGAAGCAAAGAGTCCTGGCCGGGACCCCTTTTCTCAAAGCTAAGCTCAGGTGGAGGGTGCCACACAGACACACACACAGTCTAGGTAAGGCACGATACAAAAAAGAACACACTTGTAGTTGACCCTAGTTTTCTCAGGGTAAGAGCAGATGGATTTCATATATATACTTTAAAGCATGGGTTGTTTAATGAAAGATAATAACTTTGTGTCATCCATCTGATACTTTCGTTGTTTTTTTTATGGTTATTTGCATCTGTGGATATCTATGTATATAAAGTTCTCATAAATACCACATTTATGCATGCTTCTTTTGCCTATTTAGCATATACTTCCTTTTTCAAAAGCCCTATCCCTCCTTGTCTCATAAATGTTTGACTGGTATGGATCCGTTCTTGGTGTAAGAATGAGGGCATGAGCAAGGTATCCCACCACAGGGAATGGGCCCCAATAAGCCAGTTCATGCACCAGGGATAAGTCCTGGTCCTGCTGCCAGGGACCCCACAAACAAATCAAGCCACACAACTGTCTCCCACATTCAGCGGTTCTAGTTCTGTCCCATGCAGGTTCCCGGGCTGTCAGCCCAGAGTCAGTGAGCTCCAACTAGTAGAGGTCAGCTGTCTCTGTGGGTTTCCCCATCATGATCTTGATTCCACTCTTCTTTTTTTTTTAATGCTGAATACTATTGAAGGAAGGAGGTCTTACATACAGGCTTACAGCACAATGGGAGAACCACAGTGGGCAGAAGGCTCTCCTTCAACTTAGTATGACAGACTTTGTTGACTACCATGGGAGGCCTTACCCATTCTGAGGAGTGGATGGGGGTAGAATGGAAGGGAGAAGGGAAGGGAGGGGGAACTGGGGTTGGTATGTAAAATGAAAAAAAAAAATTAATAAATAAATATATTTAAAAAAGAAGAAGAAGAAGAAGAATGAGGACATGAGCTACTCTACCAGCAACGGGATCTTGGACAATTCTCTGGGTCCAAGGGAATTGTAGAGAGCTGATATGTGATCTACAGTGAAGAATCAGAGTTAGTATATGTCAAATTAAGAATTTCTGCTAAAACCACTGGGAAATGGATTGTCATCCTCTGCAAATGCAGGATTATAGGGTTATGAGACTGGAATAGCCACCTGTCATTCCAACACTGGCATAGGTCCCCAAGGCCTCATATGTTCAAAACTTGCTAAAGGACCCCTGGGACTCAGTATGATAGCATACTTATAGATGTAATATATGATAATTAAAGAATCCTAAACAAAATCTGCAAAGTGAAAAGGCACATGGAGTGAAGGTCAGAGAAAGAGTCAGAGTAATAAAGACTTCTTGCAGTAAAGCTACACAGCATGGGTCCCAGTGATGGTTTATAACAGTGAACATGAGGCCTTGTCTATCAGGGAAGTTCATTATAAACACAGGCCTATGTGTTCATTAGGAACTGGTTTTGGTATTTATGTGAGGAGGTACTGCCATATATACCCAAATTCTAGACTCCTTGACAGAAAACAGGATTGCAACATAGACAAGGTGCACTATTACTGGGGACTACCAAGAACTCTCCAGAAACCCCAACTCCTAGATACCAGTAAAGTCCAACTCCTAAGCAGGCACTTTTAAGGATGGCCTCTTGTCTGCTGTTCACCTTCACCCCTGCATGGGCACTTGAGAGGCAAAACTGAGAGCTTGAAGAGTTATATTGATTCTTTTTGAGTTATAGTTCCTATCTCCAGCCAGGCCTGAAAGAGTTGGTTTAATTTCTTAAGTCATTTTATATTTTGGTCTTCTACAACTCTGAGAAACCTGCGAACTAACGGCACCCATCCTACATGAATGGCATGTTCTGTGTGAGCTCTTTCCTCTCTTGTCACCATTTCTGTTTTGCTTTCCTGGGCCACCTCTTAGACAGGGCCTTTACCTGTTACCCAGCACGTGCTCAGCCTCCTCTTGGCATTTTGATACATCTGTAAGTTTCTTTAGCATTTCATAAGGTGATTATGTTTATATGGAAAAGGTGGATTTTGTAACCTATTCATGCTATAATGTGACCTACATTAAAATTTTGATAAACTACTTACTCCAATTAATGCTGCCCTTATATGCATTGTTGTGTGTGCAGGATCATCCACAGAAGCTTGAAACTGACCTTCTGAAAAGAATCCTCCATCCCCCAGTAGCTGAAATGTCTCAAGTATTATGTATTTTTTTAAAAAGTGAAACAAAAGATTAAAAAAAATGCCTAATTTACATATGAAAATAATTTTGTCTCAGTCAGATATAGCCTTGTCTGCATTGTTACATACTGGTTCTTCACAGAGAACTTGGTGAGGACCCTAGGGAAGCAGGGTCTCTACTTGGGCTTGCTTTCCTGTGTTTCTTTCTTGTTTGACCTAATTAATTGTGTCATCATTTGAGCAGATGAGTGTGCCTTATGAGGACATCAATTAAAAAATAAATCAGTGTTTGTCAAAGTGGAAATGGATGTGTGGAGATAATTTTTTTTCTCTCTAGTGTGGGATTATGTGGAAACAAAGGACTTTTGTAGTGTTTATTGACATGACAATATTTTAATTGCAAAGGTGAGAATGGATCCAGTACAGACTTGTGTGATTTATGGATATGTGTCTGGATGCAGGACTGTGTTTTAGAATCACCATGCTTAGGGAGTCACTCTACTTTTCTGATGAGAAGTGTTCTTCTGTTCAGGTAGCTTTTCTTGTTAATGATGTGTTTATTTTATTTTATGTGACTGGATGTTTGCCTGCTTATATGTATTGTACCATGTGAGTGCAGTGCCTGCAGAGGTCAAAAGAGAGTTTTGGATTACTTAGAAGTGGAGTTAGAAATGTTTATGAGCCATTAGGTAGAATGTTAGAAACTCAATGTCTGTCATCTACAGAGCAGCAAGTGCTCATAACTTCTGATCCATTCTCTCCAGTGTTTCTTTGGCGACTACTGAAATAGTGAATGATATGTGAGATAAATGTATATGACTAAGTGATCTCGATTGCTTTTCACTTCTGCAGATCATACACAGTGTTCTCTGTTTTGGAGGCAAAATCAGAGTTATGTAAACAGTGAGTGATTCCCTTGAATGCCCCCTTCATACACATACCCTGCATTTATGTGCCAGTAATTATTTCTAGTGTTACCTTCAATGTTTATTCCAATCCAAGCCTCATAAATGTTTAAAACAAACAAACAAAACCCCACATATTTAATAAACAAATTAGACCTCTGGCCCTGTGGCTGTTAGGAGTTTATAATACTTACCCATTCTTCTATGAAGTAGTCACAGATGCCTTGGACCCCCAGAGGGGACTTGAGATAGTAACGTAACATCAAGGCAAGGAATGATTTCTGAAGCAGGAAAAGAGACAGGAATGAATGAAACAGTGCTCCTGTGTAATTCAGATCTTCTAGACTGAAAGGTACATACAACAGTTCTAAAAGAACATTTGGTTTGTAGATCCATGCAACAACCCAGCTTGTGTCCCCCAAGCAGGCCTGGAAATAGTTGTAAGGGGAGGTGGCTATTTTACCTAGCTCAGAGTGTATTTCATAACAGCATGGAACAAATACTCAATCTGACATGTTTGTGTCATTGACTTGGGACTTCAGAGAACCCCTGTCACCTTATAATAGCTGATAGCAGATCTATTTTTCTTTTTTAATTTGGGGGATGAAAACATGTTGTTGTTTGGTGGGGGTCGGGGTTGTTGTTGGTTTTTTTGTTTTGTTATTTAAATAAACCACCAAGAAAAAAATATGGGGTAGTATTGGTGAAGTTATTAAGGCCACTCCACGTAGTTAAAAGGGAGGTTTATTTTGTGCGGTAACTTACAAATGAAGGGATAGGTTGTAGGGTCTGGCAAAGGTATGGCGCAGTCTGGCAGTGTTCTCTGGAGAACTCTGCTCGGTCTACTCCTGCATCCAGCCTCCAAGAACCAAGAGAGAGACCTCCTCTCGATCCTGGGTCTTCTGCTTGCTCCTCCACCCTGCCCTGTGAGAGTGACCATTACCAAAGCCTCAATGGGGGTTGGAACTTCCAGGCCAGTGCTGGGATGGCTATCCAATAAATCTCCCCCTTTTGTCTAAATAAGAAAGTTCTAACCTAATACAAGACTATATACAAAGAGATGGTTATCAAATATTGTCCAGGAGTAATGAAGAATAATGATCTAGATTGGAATTACAATAAGTGCAAACAATATCAATCAAAAGACACATAGTAAAATCCAGGGAAGTCTAGAGGATGGGTAGGTGGCATGTAACAAAGATCATTCCAAAAGGTGTCCTATCCTAAAGAACCTGAGTCTAATACTTAATATATACTATCTAAGATATTATATATGTATATATACTAAGTTGTAACTATAACTGCTAATCTTCAACCTCATCAAAGACCTGAGAAGGAATATAATAATACCTGAGAAATGGGAGAAGGACGCAAGCAACATTTGGGAATCTTGCAAGAATAGACAGACAGCTGGCAGCATGGACAGTCACCTAATGTTTCTCAGCATCGATGGCACATTCAAATTGGCTACAGGACTAGAGTATCTGACAGACCACTTTCAGAAGCAGGAATTCTGAAAGACCATCTTACTCTGTCTTGGCAAAGTATAGTGGTCGCTTTCCTTGTGTCCCACTTGTCCAGAAAGGACAGCATTTGTACTGTCAGCTGTTGAGGCAAGGGCAGTTCTTTGCCCAGTAGGCCATTTTGTGCCAAGAAGAGAAACTTCAAACTGGAAATGTCTTAGAAGCCCAACATTCTCTCGGGATCAAATTGGTGCTGCCAGGAGCAATTGTGTCTCACGTCAACAGAATTCTAAGTTATTTAAATGCCATATTCTCTAGGTCCATGAAGTGTTTGAAGATTACCTGTCCATCTGACCTATGTATTTATAAATCTGGATAACCTAACTAACATAATTATAGAGATGACAAGCATAGGTGACAATAAATCTATAAGTCTTATCTACCTAAACAACATAAGGACTAAGGCTTCCTATAAATAAGGCAAACAGTCTGTAAGCAAATGTACAGTAAAAAGACAATAACTTTAAATTGTGACAATACACAAAATATCTTTAACAGAGGTAGGAATGTATAGTGCAATATGCAATATGATAATAATCCTAAATATATATCAGTATACAGAATATCTTAAACAGAAGTAGAACATACATACAGTATGACAGATATAAATTCATATTTGTATCAATATACAAATATTTCAAATAAGAGTAAAAATATGTGTACAATATGACAAACATAGTTCTGTATTTGTATCAATATATAAATTATCTTAAATAGGAATATAAAAAGGAATATTTGTATCAACATATAAGAATTCATAACCGTGCAAAGGCTGCTATATTACTAAATTTGTTTACTAATGTATATGATAGTCTACCATAATATCTTACACCTATCCATTCCATTTCTTTTCCTTTATTTTTTTTGAGACATATTTTCTTTCCTTAAGTTTAACAGTTTCTTCCACCCCCAACCCTAGAACCATTATCCATAGCCCTGAGAAATATGAAACCTTAGGGATAAGGGGCATCATTTTCTTAGAATTGCTTCCTGCTGTTTAGGGGTCGATGGTATCTCTATTGGATATTGTGAGAAAGCTCAGATAGTTAAATCTCAGTTAGACTAACTGTAGATTCTGCAGCAACTCTCAGAGTAATGGGTAAGATTGTCTGAAATTCTGGCAAGAAGTGTAGTATGATGATGATTACCATGGCATTATTCTGGATTGGGTAGAGTTGTTGTTGGGGCCCCATCTTCCTTCTGGAGACTTCAGAGATTGCTATTGGAAAAAACTCATTTTTTATCAGAATGGAAGGTTTGGATTTAAAGATGTCATGACATGTAAGAAAGGATTCCAAGAAATCAAGAGTAAGCATGGAGAGAATTAGAATCTTGAAGATACTGGTCCCTTTTAATTGGTTTCCTTCTGTCTCACACCAGAGGGCTCTTCTGATATGGGACTGAAGAATCTCTCAACCTTTTCTTTTATCAATATGCTTGGGTTTAGAGAAGGATGAGCCAATTCCATCTCCAAAGCCAGCTTGGTTTATAATTAAATTGGAACCACAACTATTCTAGATTGATAGAGATATAGATGTTAGACAGTGATATCTTACCCTGTGTAGATTGGTACCAATAGATTCTTTCTTTCTGCTGTAAACATCTGGATATCCAAGGCCTTATGATTTCTGGAAGATGAGTATTTCCATTATCCTGGAAGGACTAAAACAGAACCCTACCCCAACCTTTGATTGTTAAATTTTTCTTACAACCTGAAGAGATGTCACATTGGTGGATGATCTTTTACTTCTACTCATCAAGGGGTTTCTCCTGTTCGAATCGAATTTTTATTAATTTTGTTGGTATCCATAGCTTTTCTTCTCCTGTGGAAACAAATGCAAAACCCCTTTCCCCAACGTAGAACATATCCAGGTTTCCATTCTGAGGTCAACATATCTTTGAAATAAACCGGTTGTTTTAGCTCAGGAGTTTTGTCTGTCATCCAATGTCTGTCCGCAGCTGTTGTTCCTTTTTCATCAGCATTGAGAAAATTCAAGGTTAATAAAGCACTATGCAATCTATTTCTAGGAGTCATTGTTACCTTTTGCTGTTTATTTAGCATATCCTCTAAAGTTCGATTGGATCTTTCTATGACTGCTTGGCCTGTGGGATTGTGTGGTATACCTGTAACATGCTTTATATTGTAATAAGCAAAGAACTGTCTCATTTTATTGGAGACATATGCTGGGGCATTATCTGTCTTAATTTGTACAGGTATTCCCATGATGGCCATAACTTCTAATAGGTGTATAATCACAGAATCAGCCTTTTCAGAACTCATATGAGTTGCCCACTGAAATCCTGGATAGATGTCAATGGTATGGTGTACATACTTTAATCTTCCAAATTCTGCAAAATGAAACACATCCATCTGCCAAATTTCATTTCTTTGTATAACTTTTGGATTGCTCCCTGCAGGTAATGGAGTTTGGTTATAGAAGGAACAAGTTGGACATTTTTTCACAATATCCTTAGCTTGTTGCCAAGTAATGGAGAAATCCTTCTTCAAACCTTTGCTAGTTACATGGAGTTTCATATGAAATTCTGAGGCTTCTAGCACATTACCTATTAGTAACTGATCAATCTCTTCATTACCTTGTGCTAGAGGACCTGGCAGACCTGTATGGGATCTGATATGTGTTATATATATATGTACACACATACATACATATATATAGGATATTACCTTTTTCTGATGATTTCCTGCAATTGTATGAATGAAGTTAATTCTGTATTATCAGGAATAAATTCAGCAGTTTCAATGTGTAAAACAACTCTCTCTCTCCATATTGAGAGTCAGTGACTATATTGAGGGGTACTGTGAAGTCCATCAGTACCATAAGAACGGCATCCAGTTCTGCCTTTTGTACACAGCTGTATGGACTTTGTACCATTTTACTTAAGTCTCCTGATTTGTGTCCTGCTTTCCCTGATTTATTTCCATCAGTATAGAATGTGAGGACTCCAGCAATTGGCTTGTGTCTTACAATGTGAGGAAGGACCCATTTAGTCGTCTTTATGAATTCTATTCTCTTGCTTTTGGGATAATGGTTGTTAATCTCTCCCAAAAAGTTACTGCAGGCTCTCTGCCAGTATTCATTACCTTTCCATAGTGACGAAATTTCCTCATTAGTTAAAGGTACTAGAATTTCTGCTGGGTCCATTCCTGTCAACTGGTGAAGTCTTAATTTAACTTTTTGAATCAAATCAGAGGTCTTTTCTATATAAGTCTTTAATTTCTTACTTGGTTTACATGGTAGGAATATCCATTCAAATATAATATCTTCCCTCTGCATCTGTGGGGGAATGTCTGGAGGGGAAAATGACAAGAATGCATTTAAGTTCTGGATCCACACAATCCACATGTGCTTCTCAAATTGTCTTTTCTACTAGAGCCAATTCCTTCTCAGCTTTGGCTGATAATTCTCTTGGAGTATTTAATTCTTTGTCCCCTTCTAGAGTATTAGCCAAATTTTGTAGTCCATCTTTGGGTATTCCCATGATACCCAATAAGTTGGAAATGCTTCCTAACAACTTTTGAAAATCATTAAGAGTCTTTAATTGATCTCTCCTCAGTTGTACCTTTTAGTGTCTAATTTTTTGTTACTCTATCTTATATCCTAAGTAATTAATAGAATTTCCTCTTTATATTTTTTCAGGAGCAATTTGCAGTCCCCAGCGAGGCAAAACTTTGTTTACTTCTTCAAACATGCTTTCTAATGTGTCTAACTTTGAATCAGCTAATAGGATATCATCCATATAGTGATAAATTATGGATTGTGGAAACTTTACACGAATTATCGCCAGTGGTTTTTGCACAAAGTATTGGCATAAGGTAGGGCTGTTTAACATTCCCTGTGGGAGGACCTTCCATTCCTATCTCTTGACTGGCTGAGAATTGTTATAATTAGGAACTGTGAAGGCTAATTTTTCTCTATCATTTTCTTGTAAGGGTGTGGTAAAGAAACAGTCTTTTAAGTCAACAACTGTTATAGACCATTCTTTAGGTAGCAGAGAGGGCAAGGGCATCCCAGTCTGTAGGGAGCCCATTGGCTGAATTACTTTATTAATAGCTCTCAGATCTGTCAGCATTCTCCAGTTACCAGACTTTTTTTTTAATAACAAATACAGGAGAATTCCAAGGACTGGTAGATTCTTCAATGTGTTGAGCATTTAACTGCTCTTGAACCAGCTGTTCTAAAGCTTGTAGCTTCTCTTTTGTCAAAGTCCACTGTCCAGCCCAGACAGGGTTATTAGTTAGCCATTTTAAAGGTAAAGCAGTTGGTACTTCTGAGAGTTCAACAGCATTTTTGCTCTGTTTGTGTACAGCCTGAATGGTTGGTGACTGTTTTTTATAGCATGTTATGATAGTGTTCCTAGAAACATGCATTGGCCTCTATTCCTTTTCTGAGAGTGTAGGAATTTTAGTCTGGGTATTCATCTGTTGTAACAGATCTCGGCCCCATAGGTTTACTGCTACATTTGCTACATATGGCTTCAGCCTTCCTCTCTGCCCTTCTGGCCCTATGCATTCAACCCATCTCAAACTCTGTCTTATCTGAGATAGGGTGCCAATTCCTAAAAGTTGGACATCTACCTCTTGAAGAGGCCAATTTGCATGCCATGATTTTGGTGTTATTAAAGTCACATCTGCACATGTGTCTACTAGGCCCTCTAGAACCAAGCCATTAATTCGAATTCTATGCTTTGGTCTTTGTTCATTTATGGAAGTCTGCCAAATATTTTGTTTTATTGTGTTCTTTGTTAACTGTGATCCATCTATCAGAGCTGTTTTATCATCCATTGCTGTATTTGTTTTTACATTAGGCACTGGTTTATTCAGTTGTCCTGGAGAGGAATGTCTTCCACAGTGGCTGGGAATGTTTTTACCACATTTGATTTAGGGGCCTGCAAGAGGCCCCCTGAGGTGTTTCCCGCTAGTAAAGGGTTGCCTCATATATCTGTTTTTGATCTGTACTCACTGGTCCAATGTTAGCCTTTGCCACATCTTCTACATAATTCAGGAAGTGGTTGGGGCCTCCTGTTTAGGCTATTCCTAGGAGTATCACTTCTAGGATTACCCCATGTACAGTTTTTACTTATATGACCTGGTGTACCACATTTAAAACATTTGGTACTACGAGGCCTTCTTTCACCTCTGGGATTTGTCTCTCCTATCCAAGCCTCATTACTGCAGTTAAGAGATTCAACACCATTAATATACTGAATCCATTCTTCCAAAGGAGTTGATCTGATCTTTAATGGTGTAAGTATTCTTTTGCCTTCTGCATTAGCATTGTCAAATGCCAAGCACTCAGCTAATACTTTTCTTAATTCTTTATCTGATACAGCTTTTGTTATAGCTGTGTTCAGCTTTTGTAAAAAATCAGTGAAGGGTTCGTGCAGTCCCTGAAATATCTTTGTGTATACCTCAGTTGCTTTTCCAGGTTCTGGAATTTTTTCCCAAGCATTTAGAGCTGCTGTACAGGATAGGGATACTGTATGCTCATCATAAACGGCTTGTACATTCCTGTTCAGCGAAACATCCCTCACCAAGTATTTGATCTTGGGAGATCTCAAAACCTCTGAGTTTACCTTGTTGTTCTAAATTTCTTGCCTCTTCTCTCAACCAGCTTTTCCACTGTAACTGCTGGCTATATTCTAGAACAGCTGAAATTAACTAATGCCAGTCATCTGGAATGATTCTATTTGAGGTAGACCATGAATTTAACATCTGTTTTACATATGTGGAGTGTATCCCATATGTAACTACTGCTGCCTTTATATTTTTTAAGTCCCTTGTTGAAATTGGTTGTAATGTATATGTCATATATGGCTCAGGGTGTGTGTCATCTGCTGGCTTCTCATGGATGATAACAGGATAAGCCATTGTATGAGAGCCATTTGGAGATGTTACAACCTGAATGGTCTTATGGTCTTGCCCTTCTGCTTATTAGGTCCCTTGTCATGTTTATTGAGCGTTTCCTCCAGGGCTTGTAAACGAGCACCTAGGGTCTGTTCCAGGGAGTAAACCTCCTCTCTTGTAAGGGATTCCAGATTTTTCATGGAATCATGGAAGTTTTCATGTTCTTCTGAAACATGATTCCATGGACCTTATCTTATCAAGTAATGATAATTTTTCTTCCTTATATAGTGTCTGAGTAGTTACAACTTCACTCTGGAGAGTTAGTGTTGTATCCATTAAATACTCATATTTATTATCAATAAAAGCAATTTTGGGTACAAGCTTGTTTTGTAATTCTGGTTTGCAGATTCCAGAGAGAGAATATTTTTATGTAAGTCCTGGTCAGCAGATTCCAAAGAAAGAATCTTTTTCTGTAAGCCTTCATTGCTGTCTTTTAAAGCCTATTAATCCTGGTTAGCAGATTCCAGAGAGAGAATGTTTTTATGTAAGTCCTGGTCAGCAGATTCCATAGAAAGAATCTTTTTCTGTAAGCCTTCATTGCTAACTTTTAAAGCCTGTAAATCCTGGTTGGCAGATTCCAGAAAGAGAATCTTTTTCTGTAAGCCTTCATTGCTATCTTTCAAAGCCTGTATCATTCCCAATAATGACTCATCTTTGTTCTTATTATTAAACCAGTGTTTGAACACTGTGTGAATTATTGCAATGAATGTCAAAATGGTACAGGCCAAATATGTCTTAGGGAGGTCATATATTTCCAGGAAAATGTCATTCATCATACAGGCAAAAAGGTTTTTAAATTCTTGTGAGGTAATGTTGTCAGCCATATTACAAGAATTACTCAAAATTTGTTAGTCAGTTTTAAGGTGTAAAATAATCAAGTACTTTTACTTGAAATAAGCTTACCTTTCTGTGGTTTTGGGGGGTGCAGTAGCACTTTTTAGCCAGCAGGAGGTGTTGGTATAGCTCCAAAGCAGGGCCTGCCTGCGACCTTGGCTGGAGGTAGCTGAAGGCAGGAGCCAAGATGAAGGGGAGCCAGCACTCAGGGAGGAGTGGGAACGCCTCACTCACAGAGGTTTTTGCTGGTCTAGGGAACTGAGACCAGACTAGCTGTTCCCTTTTTCGGGAATGGAACTGTGTAGGCATCCCCTGGTTAAATGGAACTTTGCAGTTGGGTTTAGGTACCCGCCATCCAGGGAGGAGGCTGAGGGAGGGAGCCGCCTAGGCCTTTGGAATTTGCCCCACATGAGCGCCAGATATTGGTGAAATTATTAAGGCCACTCCACGTAGTTAAAAGGGAGGTTTATTTTGTGGGGTAACTTACAAATGACTGGATAGGTTGTAGGGTCTGGCAAAGGTATGGCGCAGTCTGGCAGTGTTCTCTGGAGAACTCTGCTTGGTCTACTCCTGTGTCCAGCCTTCAAGAACCAAGAGAGAGACCTCCTCTCCATCCTGGGTCTTCTGCTTCCTCCTCCACCCCGCCTTGTGGGCGGGACCATTACCGAAGCCTCAATATGGGTTGGAACTTCCAGGCCAATGCTGGGATGGCTATCCACTACAGGGTAGGATGAGGGTTTAGGTTTACTCTGGGCAGTACTAAACTAAGGAAAGAACACCATCTCCAGATACAAAACAGATTTGCTGGGCTCTTCCAAGAAGTGCCTGCTCTATTCTGGCACCAGTATGACCTCCTCAATCTTATCTATTAGTCTGTATTAGTAATAAAGAGCATGTGGCCACATCAGCACAGGGGAGAAGTCCACACTCTTACATGTGGTTAACATCCCAACTCCTTTCTGTGAATTTAAGATTATTGAGGAATTTTAAATGTAACTCATTATGCTGTCTGTGTCCTGACTTATCTTCCTAACCTTACGTGGCCACATCCTACCCGTTATACACTGTGTTGCCTTTATGCTTACTTGGGTTCCATGGTATGGCTGTGACTGTTTGCCTGTGCTGACATTCTCTTTTGGAGTTTTCACTGTTTCCACCTGATATTGGTATTCTAGAGGACAGCAGAAGAGCCCTTCTCTTGAGATCTGTGAGGGGACCATGTACGTGTAAATGTTCTGAGCCAACAGTGCTGTGTTAGGACTGCAAAAGGCCAGGAAAGCCTGTCTCCACATCCTGGCTCAGCTGTATGATAACTTTGCTATCTTTGTACCTTGTTTTCTGTGCAATAAAACTGTACCTTCCCAACCAGTTAACAGAGGCCAGCCTATGGATTAGTGAAGGAGATTTCCCACCTCTCTATTTCCTTCCCTTCTTCCAAGTTTCAAGTTAGTATCATAAGGGTAATTCTTGAAAAATCTAAACGCCAAGGCCAGTCCTGTAACCAACCAAAGCCTGGCATCTGTGGTATAGGCAATGGTTCCCATTGCAGTGGGAGAGGGGCATAAATATAGAGGCCAAAGGATATCCTTGAAAGTCATTCCTCAGGACACCATCCACCTTGTTTTTGAGACAGTGTCTTTCATTGACCTGGAACTTACCTCTTAGTTTAGGCTGGCGAATGAGGGAGCCACAAGATCAACCCTTCTCTACCACCTCAGTTGTAGAATTACATTGTTTACCACCATGCTTGCTCTTTTAGGTAGGTTCTGAGGCTCCAGTTCAGGTCATCAAGCTTGTACAACAAAGATTTTACTGCATAAACTAGTTTCCCACCCACAGGCCATATTTGGCAAAGCTCATAAGATGGTACTAAATTGTGGCCAGAGTTGAAAGTAACTATCCTCAGGTAACTGACCACTAGCCACTGCATGGAAAGAGACATTGTTCCTTCCTTATTTGTCTGTGGGAACAGAGGCAAGGGTAGCAGTTCAAAGAAGTGTTCGGAGACAGGATTAAAATCTTGGCACCCTTACCTCCCAGAGAAAAGTGCCAACCTGTTTATTTTGTGTCAAATGCTCAAATAGTGATCAAAATCCAATCCGACATCATAAATACCAGAAAAGGTCAGGGCTGGACTGGTCATAGGATCAGGCACACACAGCCAGGTCAGGGCTGGCATATTGATAGCTCCAAACTCTGAGCTGGCAAGCAGCATGAGGGGGGGTTTGTCAAGGTCCAGCCATTTGGCACTCCAGCCACACAGTGGAGGTTCACATGGCTGTCTTACTTTTGCCAAAGGAGGGAAAACACCATTTTCTCAGCTGTTGTTCTCCTTGACTCACTGGTATAGTTGGCATGAGGCTATTTCTTAACTTCTCTGAAAATATCCATTAAAAGAGAGAGAGTGGAGGTGGGAGGTGTTAATGCTTACTGACTTTCTGTTTTGTGTGTGACTCCTTTGGAATGGAAGGGACTGTCCCTGTCCTGCTGACACCTGGTCCACTGCTCAAGAAGCAGCTGCAGGTCTCCTGAAACCTTGGCTGGTATCTGAGGTCACAAGGTCAGCCATGGCAGAGTCATGAATTTTATCCCAGCTCAGCAGAACTACACACCCTCAGATTCTGGAGGTTTAATTGGAGTGTTTTGGGACCCATATGTTGGTCATGGTCATAGGACAAGATGTATTTGAATTTTCCTACTGAGCCCATGTGGGTTCCACTGGCCCTTTTAATGAAAGAACATCACAGCACTCATGGTTGCTGACAGATGAGTGAGGCACAGAGGCACAGATACCCATGGGCACTGGGAACTTTCCTCCCACCCAGGCTTTTTATTAAAAGAGCTGGCAGAGTTCCATTACCAGCCAGCCAGTTTCTAACCTGAAGTGTAGATGCAGAGCCATCAATGCTTTCCATACTTGATGGACTGGATCCCACAGCAGGGGGTTTCTTTTACTTTAGGTGATGGTTAATCTTCACTATAGTCTCCACTGGTTTTAAAATCACCATGACAATGCCTCTGGGTGTGTATGAGGGTGTTTCAAGAATGTCATAAAAGTTCAGGTAAGAACTACCTTGAATATGAGCTGTGGTCCTGAACTAAAAAAGAAAATGAGCTGAGCATCAGCCTTTGTCCCATTCTGCCTCCTAACTGGTTGTGATATAACCTGCTTCCTCACACTCATGCACCCTTACCTTTCACAAAAGATTGACTGCAGCTTCCAGCTGGGAGCCAGGACAAACCATTTTTTGAGTTGCTTTTGTCACATTATATCACAACAGTGAGGAAAGGTGCTAATGCACAACACAACCCAAAACCATGTAAGTTTGCACACCTGCTCTACTGTCTGCACTTTGGGAGTACAGCTCCCACCTTTCGAAGGGTTCTTATGTGGAAGAGAGAGGGATAAGAATTTATCATATAGAAAAGGAGTAGAAGAAAGACAGAAACACATGATAGCTTCAGGAGGGCCTGGATCAATACACAACAGCCTCATCCTTTATTGAAAAGGACTTTTTATAATATGCCAAAGGGAGACGCAAAAGACTCTCCTTTCAAGATCAAAGCACACTGTACAGCCAAGTGTAGATCCTTCCAAACACCTCATAGTCACTCCCATCCCCAAATCATCTCCTTATGCAGCCCTGTTGGGTAAAGCAAAGCTCAGATTCTCTGACTCTGAGTAATTTGGGCCTCCACACTACACACAGTATGTATATGTACAACTAAAACATTGCTTAGCCATCCTGCATCCAGTGATCTTTGTATTCCTTTTCTACTTTGGTTGTAATATTCTGATGTTTAAAATGCTTGTACAGACTCCCTAAGTGGCTTTCACAAACCCTTCTTCCCAAAAGAATGCCATCAGTTCTCTATTAAGATACCTCCACACTCTGAAGTGTTCTGTTGTCTAGAGCCTACTGCCTGCCAAAAGAGGGATCGTAAGCTCCCTTTCTAGAATTCATGTGCCCAGAAGAGCCAGAGAGATCTTGTTTGGCTGATGTTGTTTTACTTATATGACCTGGGGTGTGCAGCACAGTCAAGCACAGTGGCTGATGCAGAGGAGGGGTATTGTATGTGGCATTTGCCGTTTTTTCCAAGTGAGTGCATTTTTGAGCTCTGTATTGCCAACATTTGACATAGTACTTGTAGGAAATCTCAAAACTGGATCAAGACACCGCAAGACCAAGTTCTCAGCACAAAGGAGATTTATTTGCTCCAGAGGAACAAAGGGGAGGGAACAGAAGACAATCTGCTGATAAAGGACAATAAGAAGGGAAGGGAACAAGGGAGAGAGGGGTAGGGGTGGTAGAATGGGAACAGGACATGGGACCGCCTCTGGATAGAGAGGAGACAGAAGTGGCCCATATGAAAATGGCAGTTTATAAAGGTAAAGGGGGAAACTCCTTGTTAGGATGTGGTTATTAAATTTAATTGGGTATGTTAATTAGGTGAGCCAAATGGGCTTTTGATTACTAGACTTCAACACTTTGATGGTTGGACCTTGGTAGTCAGCCTCAGGAGGAGGAAGTGGCCAAATAAGGTCTATACCTTGTTGGCTATCTTTAGGAATGTGATCTAGTGGTTTTTAGCAAGGGGGCAGAGAGTAGGGGAGAAGGGCAAGGCCTGCAACAGCCATGTTTGCCTTGCTCTTATATGCTAGAGTTTCTTTAGTACTCAGCATGGGCTCAGTTAATTAATGGGAGTTGGGAGTATGTATGGTTCAATTATTTCTTTTTAAAATCATTATACTGCAGGAAAGATTGTACAGTCTAACTTTAATAATGCTACTGTGCTACTGTAATTCTTTTGTCTTTTTTCCGTGTGTGTGTGTGTGTGTGTGTGTGTGTGTGTGTGTGTGTGCACACGTGCGCACGCGCTCATGTGCATTCAAAGGCCAGAGGATGATGTTAAGTGTCCTTACCTTGCTCTGCCACTCTTCCCTTCATTCTTCTAAGGCAGAATCTCTCATTGAATCTGGAGCTAGGCTTGTGACCAGCAAGCCCCAGCAGTCCTTCTATCTCTGTACTGTACAGTTCTGGGATCATAGGAACATTTGTAGCCATAGCAAGCTATTTACATGGGTACTGGGATTGGTACTTAGATCCAATGAGCCACCCCCACTCAGTCTCTACTATTTTTCTAACATAGCTTCTGGTCAGTTCAGGAATGTGTACTATGTGCCTGTTGTGTGCCAGGGTAGTGGTGGGTATGAAAAGCAACATCCAAGAAGAAATTTGGCTCTCAAGGAAATACATGAATATAGAAGAGGGGAGGCAGAGGCAATAACATCTGAAGATATGCACTCTTTCACAGACAGAGTTTGCCAAGGTGAAGGCATAGGAGAAGCTCAAGAGAATCACTTAAAATGGGGTTTTGAAGTATTGGTAGGAGTTTCTGAGGGAAATTCCTAGCAAAAGGAATTCTTTAGGAAAGACATGGTGGATGTGTTTATGGCAAAGTGGTCTGAGGATATAACTGAATCTCACAGTTCATGATAAGCAGGTGTGTAGGAAGCTCAAAGCCTTTCAAAAACAGGATGGGGTTCTGAACTGGTCTTTCTACTGGTCATACACTGAGTTGTGGCCCCTCAGGAATATCCTCATCCTTATCCATGCCCTAGAATCTGTATAAGTCACCCTGTGTGGCAAAAGAGAATCTGTGTGATTAAGTTACTGATGTTGAAGTACAGAACACTTATTGCCATGCAAGCCTTAATACAAGGAGTGTCCAGTGGAGAAAGAGTAGAAGAAAACGTAGCTGTAGAGAAAGTAGTGATTTGATGAGCAGTTCAGCTGTGATGACATGCTTTAAGATAGAGTAAAGGGACACAAGCCAAGAAATGCAGGTGGCCCTGGAACCTGAAAGGAACAGGGGACAGACTCTCCCCTAGGCTCAGAGTAAGCAGTCCAGTGAGCTCCTATGCTGCCCAGTTGTTGAAGGATACATTTGCGTAGTTTCTAGCTAGTGAGTCATTTGTTACAACAGCCTTAAGAAATGAACATGCTAGGCCAGGGAGACCTGAGTTAAACCTCCAGAACTCAGGTGTAAAAGGCTGGATGTGGTTGAATACATCTGTAATCCTATCAGGTACTGCAAAGGCAGAATCACCAAAAGGTTCCAAATAGCTAGCCTGAAGCACACTGCATGGCAGAGGTAAACAGAAAGACCCTGCCACAAAACACACTGGAAGAACAGAATGGAGTGCTCAAGGCTCCTCCTTTGATTTTTCCATGCTCACTGCTATGTGATGCTCCTCCCTCCCTCTGCCCCCACACGCACGTGTACACACACACACACACATACACACACACCATACCCACAAGAAGGAGGAGGACAGGAGAGAGGAAAGGAGGGAGGAAAGAAGGAGAATGCTACTTTAAATGTCCTTTGGGATATACCACATATTCAAGCCTCAGTTTGCCAATCTGTAAAAATGAGAATACAGAATAATTGTGCCTAAGTAGCAACACCGTAGGGTGAGCCTCATTTCACAGTGGCTGTCCAGGTCTACTTAAACTTCTGCCCCAGATGAAAGCCAAGTTTCTTTACATAAGTATATAAAAGGTGTTTATTTTTTGAGGCAAGTTCTCCTATTTCCCAGGTTGGCCTGGAACTGGAGCTATAACTGAGGATGACCTTGATTTGTCTTCCCCTTGAAAGTGTTGGGATTACAGATATGTGCCACTATGCTCAGCTTTTGGTTTTATTTGGAATGCTTGCTGGCTGCTCTTTGTGGCTGATTTGTAAGTACCCCATGGAAGATGCAATGTTCCCTGCTTCCTCATTCTCCCCAGTACCTGGCACTGGGTCAAGCCTGTTGCACCTCTGACAATTCATTGACAAATGATGAATGTTTGTACTGTTACATTTGGAGACTCAGAACCCTGAATAGTGCAGGAGTCTACTTTTAAAGGACGAAATCACAACTTAAGAAGATGGATGTGGCTACCACAGTACTCACAGTGACAATTCTCACATCTGGATGACATCCTTCATGCTGCCCTTCAGTTCTGTTCTCAGAGCAAGACAACAGCTGTCACTGTCCTGCTTCTGTTAATTTGTTTTGATTTGCTTTTCCAAAGAGAATGGCCCAAATTATTCTGGTTTTCCATATATTGATCAGAGAACAGCTTTATGATAGCAAACAGTTTAACTTACACAAGAGGAATTTGCCTGTCTTCTCCTCCTCAGTGCTGACATTACAGGTGTGCCTACTACACAAAGCTTTCTAAATGTGGTTCAAAGTATAGACATCATATCTTCCTGCTTTAAAAGAAAACACTATACTAACTGAGCCATCTCCCTATCTACAACTTTAAGAAATTAAAACATGAATTTTGGCACTTTAAAAAATGGCCAAAAGTCAGAGTTAGGTGTTTACTGTCTAGTTTCTTGAAAAAAACACAGGCTCATGATAAATAAACATAGTTAAACATAAAGCCAGTGCATCAGGTTGGTAAGATAGTTCTGAGGTAAAGGCCTTTGTAACTCAGCCTGATGACCTGAGTTCGGTCTTCAGGACTCACATGGTAGAAGGAGTGAACTAACTCTTGCAAGATGTCCTCTGACCTCCACATGCATGCCATGTACACACATTACCTTACTATCATACACATACATATAACAATGTATGTAAAAATATTTTTAAAAATTTAAAGGACATCTTACATCTATTGCATTGCGCTTTGGACCCAAAAGAGCTGCTAATTTAAAAGGCTATGTGGGCCTCCACCTCTGAGGAAGGGACCCACACATGATAAGGAAGCTAGACACTGGCTTCCCTGGAGCTGATGGGAGGCACCCTTCTACATGACCTGCTATTTGAGTAAAGGAAGGTGTCCCAAATAAAACTCACTGTTATAGTCTCCAGCGAGGACTCATTCTTTCAGGCATGGACAGGACCACCCAGCAGATGACAATGCTAATAAAATAGTATTGTCTGGCAGGTATTAGAATAACTTACAATTATTCAGATTTGTATAGATACCCACAAAGGCTGAGCAGCTCTTTTCTTTTCTCATAAAATGAACATTTTTACTCTGTTGTTAATGGCTGGCTGCCACCACCACCACCAACCTAGTGCCTTTCCACTTCCTAATATGGTCTAGCCATTTTACTTTTTTCGTGTGTGTGTGTGTGTGTGTGTGTGTGTGTGTGTGTGTGTGTGTGTGTGTTGAGCATGCTGAACATTCAAGTGTTTTGTGGGAAAGCTGCGCTGTTTTATTTATCTTTAAAGCCGCTTTATCAAAATGTAAGTCACATGCCATACCATAAAAATGCATTTTTCAGTTTATAATTCAGTGGATTTTAGTGTCCTCCAAATACCCAATTGTGACAGTATCACCAAAGTTAGAACTTTTTAATGACCCCAAAATAGACACACACACACACACACACACACGCACACGCACACGCACACGCACACGCACACACACATGCTTGCACGTACACGTGCGCGCACACACACGCACACCTCGTCTGTGTGTGTGTGTGTGTGTGTGTGAGTGTGTGTGTGTGTGTGTGTGTGTGTGTGTGTATCCCCCCGGAGTTGAGGACCAAACCCAGGGCCTTGTGCTTGCTAGGCAAGTGCTCTACCACTGAGCAAAATCCACAACCCCGCTGTATAATTTTTAATACATGATATTTCATATAAACAGATCTCTTTGGTATGTGATCTTTAGTGACTCCTTATACCCAGCCTAATTTTTTAGTGTTCATGTGTGCAGCATCAGTTTATGCTTCATTCTTTTTATGGCCACTTGGTATTCTACTTTGTGTACAAGCCAACCTCTGTCTGTCTGTCTGTCTGTCTGTCTATCTATCTATCTATCTACCTATCTATCTATTTTTGGATTTTCAAGACTAGATTTCTCTGTGTAGTTTTGGTGCGTGTCCTGGATCTCACTCTGTAGACCAGGCTGGCCTTGAACTCACAGAAATCTGCCTGGCTCTACCTCCTGAGTGCTGGGATTAAAGTGTCCACCACCACTGCCCAGCTCATATGCCACCATTTTTAATGCTTTTATCAACTAGTTGCGTAATTTGTAGGTCCTGGCCATTGCGAAAATGTCACATAAATATTTATGTACATAGCTATTGTTTGGTTATACATTTCAGTTCTCTAGGAGTCAAATTGCTTGTTCATGAATATTCTGTTTTTCAGTTTGAAGAATAGGCAAACTGTTTTCTGCCACACTTTTGGTTCTGTATCTGAGACAACGCTGTTCACGCACAAAAGAATACCAGCATATAAGATACCAGTACATTAAATCTTCATCTAATGGAGCTACTGGACAGGTAGACACAGGTGAGGAACATAGAGAATGCTTTAATGTGCTCATATTCTCTGTAACCACTCTGAACAGCCATTCATAAATAACCAGGGGTCCAGTATGCTAGGGAATACAAATATAGGATCCAGGTTGTAGGGGTCTCCTAGAAACAGATAGTGGTGAGGAGGGTCTTCCATGGATTCTTATATGTTCTAATCACAGATCAGTATCCCCTGCTTTTCTTTTCTTTGTTTGGCTCTGCAGGGCAGCATTATTTGGGCAGCTATTTCCCACAGCTTCCTGGTTGCTTCTGTCTCTTTCTACTACTGCAAGAGTTTTGATCCTTCCCATTTCCTCTTGAACTCCACACTTCTGCTGTCTTCCTGAGACCATATCCTGGTGGCATGTGAGCCCCCATGGGATTGATCAACCTACAGAGAATGTTGTTGGAAAGTCAAGGGACTCCTTCCTATTTTCACTAATTATCATGAACTCTACTGACACGGGAATTCCATCCTGATGACATCACCATATGGCATAATGGAAGAATTTTAAACAAAACATTAACATTTAAACCTTGCTAAGCCCAAAGATCTGTGTACCAAATTAATAAGTGTCAAAGTTTCTGTGGATGAAGCCCCAGTGGCATTTTAGAACTTTCCAGGATCCGTTCCTCTTACCAGATTTGTTCTACAACAAAGTATGCACCAAGCAGAGATGCATTCAGTACCAAGCATGATAGGCCCCATTCCAGAGCCTGCAGGGCCTGAACTTGGCCTTTTCTTTCTGTTTGCCTCAGTTTACTTGTTGTTGTTTTCTTTTAAACTTTCCTTGTAAGCTTTTGTAGATGTGTGATACCAAGAAAGCAAGGAGTCCAAGGCAGCTTTCTTAGTCCTCATGGAGGTTGAGGGTGCTCTACTTCTTCCCAATATCGCAAGGAGAAAAGAGATCTGCTGGCTGTAACCCTCCTGGGATAAAAGGTTGTCACAGAGCCAGATTAAGAAGAGTGAGTAGAGTAGGAAAAGCATGACAGATAAGCCTTCCCATAGACCAAAGATTGGAAAAAAAACTTTTCTAGCTCAAGAAAAGAATTTTTTTTAATATATATTTTTTTCATATGGATATTTGTGTTTTAATTTTAAATACCAGCCATGGGTTCTCCTGTCCTCCCCCCTCCCACCCCCGGCCCCACCTTTCCCCCAGTCCCTCCCCTCCATTCCCATCTCCTCTAGGGCCTAGACTCCCCTGGGGATTCAGCTCAGCCTGGTAGATTCAGTACAGGCAGGTCCAGTCCCCTCCTTCCAGGCTGAGCAAAGTGTCCCCGCATAAACCCAGGTTCCAAACAGCCAGCTCATGCACTAAGGACAGGTCTGGGTACCACTGCTTGGGTGCCTCCCAAACAGTTCAAGCTATTCAATTGTCTCACTTATCCAGAGGGCCTGATCCAGCGGGGGACTCCACAGCTTTTGGTTCATAATTCATGTGTTTCCATCAGTTTGGCTATTTGTCCCTGTGCTTTTTCCAATCTTGGTCTCAACAATTCATGCTCTTACAATCCCTCCTCTTTCTTGACAATTGGACTCCTAGATCTCCACCTGGGGCCTGGCTAAGGATCTCTGCATCCACTTCCATAAGTTATTGGATGAGAGTTCTAGCACGACAGTTAGGATGTTTGGCCATGTGATCACCAGACTAGGTCAGATCAGGCTTTCTCTCGACCATTGCCAGTAGTCTACAGTAGAGGTATCATTGTGGATTTCTGGGGACCTCTCTAGCACTTTGCTTCTTACTGTTCTCATGTGGTCATCATTTATCATGGTCTGTTATTCCTTGTTCTCCTTTTCTGTTCTTGATCCAGCTGGGATCTACTGCTCCGCTAAGCTCTCTTTCCCTCAAATCTTGCCCTTCGTTACCCACACTCATGTCCAGGTTGTTCATGTAGATCATATCCATTTTTCTGTCATTGGGCGAACCCTGTGTCTTTCTTAGGGTCCTGTTTTCTATGTAGCCTCCCTGGAGTTATGAGTAGCAGTCTAGTCACCTTTGTTTTACATCTAGTATCCTACTATGAGTGAGTACATACCATGAGTCTGGGTTACCTCCGTCAGGATGATTTTTTTTCTAGATCCATTCATTTTCCTGCAAACCTCATGATGTCATTATTTTTCTCTGCTGAGTAGTACTCCATTGTGTATATGTACCACATTTTCTTTATCCATTATTCAGTTGAAGGGCATCTAGGTTGTTTCCAGGTTCTGGCTATTACAAACAATGCTGATATGAACATAGCTGAGCAAGTACCCTTGTGGTATGATTGAGCATTCCTTGTGTATATGCCCAAGAGTGGTATAGCTGGGTCTTGAGGCAGATAGATTCCCAATTTTCTAAGGAGCGCCATATTGATTTCCAAAGTAGCTGTACAAGCTTGCATTCCCACCAGCAGTGGAAGAGATTTCCCCTTACTTCACATCCTCTCCAGCATAAGCTGTCTTCAGTGTTTTTTATTTTAGCCATTCTGACAGTTGTAAGGTGGTATCTCAGAGTCGTTTTGATTTGCATTTCCCGGATAATTAAGGATGTTGAGCAATTCCTTAAATGTCTTTCAGCCATTTGAGCTTCCTCTGTTGAGAATTCTCTGTTTAGTTCTATAGCCCATTTCTTAATTGGACTGTTGAGCATTTTGTTGTCTAATTTCTTGAGTTTTTGATATATTCTGGATATCAGAATTGAGACTTGGTGGTTCTTTTCTGTGATGAGTATGTAATGTCCTTCATGATCTCTTTTTTTGATTTTAGTTTGAAGTCTATTTTGCTGGATATTAGGATGGCTACACCAGCTTGCTTCTTAAGACCATTTGATTGGAAAGTCTTTTCCCAGCCTTTTATTCTTAGGTAGTGTCTATCTTTGAATTTGAGGTGTGTTTCTTGTATGCAGCAGAAAGATGGGTCCTGCTTTCATATCCATTCTGTTAGTCTGTGTCTTTTTATAGGTGAATTAAGTCCATTGATATTAAGGGATATTAATGACCAGTGATTGTTCATTCCTGTTATTATTATTAATTTTTTTTGGTGGTAGTGAGTCTGTACTTCTCTTCTTTAGGGTTTACTGCTGTGGTGTTATCTATTGCATGTGTTTTTGAGGGTGTATCTGACTTCCTTAGGTTAGAATTTTCCTTCCAGTGCTTTCTGTAGGGCTGGGTTTGTGGATAAGTATTATTTAAATGTGGCTTTGTCTTGGAACGTCTTGTTGACTTCATCTATGATGATTGAAAGTTTTGCTGGGTATATTAGTCTAGGCTGGCATCCATGTTCTCTTAGTGTCTGCATTATATCTGTCCAGGTCCTTCTGGCTTTCAAAGTCTCCATTGAGAAATCAGGTGTTATTCTGATGGGTTTGCCTTTATAAGTCACTTGACCTTTTTCCTTTGCTGCTCTTAATATTCTTTCTTTATTCTGTTTGTTTAGTTGTTTATTTATTACATGGCGAGGGGACTTTTTTTTGGGGGGGTCTAGTCTGTTTGGTGTTCTATAGGCTTCTTGTATCTTCATAGGCATTTCCTTCTTTAAGGTGGGAAAGTTTTCTTCTATGATCTTGATAAATATATTTTCTGTACCTTTGAGTTGCTATTCTCCTTCTTCTATCCCTATTATTTGTAGGTTTGGTCTTTTCATGGTGTCCCAAATTTCTTGGACATTTTGGGTCATGACATTTTGGCTTTAGTGTTTTCTTTGACTGATGAATCTATTTCTTCTAACATATCTTCAACACCAGAGATCCTCTCTTCCATCTCTTGCATTCTATTGGTTATACTTCCATCTGAAGTTCCTGTTTGTTTACTCAGATTTTCTATTTCCAGCATTCCTTCTGCTAGTGTCTTCTTCATTTTTTCTATTTCCTTTTTCATGTCTTGCACTGTTTCCCTCATTTGTTTCATTGCTTTTTCATGATTTTCTTTCAGGGACTTATTGTTTTCTTCTGCTTTATTTGTCCTTTCCTCTAGTTTTTTATAGCGTTCTTCCTATTTTTAGTTTGTCTATTCCTCCACTCATTTTTGATTTCTTCTATGTAAGGCTCTAGCCTCTTCATAATGTTATTTATAAGGTTGTTTTCTTCTGCTTCTTCCATTCTGTGATGTTCAGGTCTAGCTGCTGGAGGAGGGCTAGGTTCTGGTGATGCTGTATTGCTCTTTATTTTGTCGTATGTACTTGTGCCTTGATGTCTGCCCATCTCCTTGTGGATTCTTTCTTGGTCTTATCAGTATACTTGGTCCAGACAGAGTTGACAGATTTAGGGATCCTCTCTCTGGTCCAGATGGAAGCTCTGGGCCAGATGGGAGTGCTGGCTGGATGGGAGCTGGGGGCTGGTCTCTGAGTCTCAGGAAATGGCTGGGGTCTCCTTATCTTGTCCAGATGGGAGCTCTGGGGCAGAAAGGGAGCTGGGCACTCTGGACCAGATGGTAGTTCCGGGGCAGGGTGGAAGTTGGGGGCTAGTTTCTAAGTCTCAGGAAGTGGCTGGGGTCTCCTTATCTTGTCCAGATAGGAGCTTTGGGGGCAGGGTGGAAGTTGGGGGCTAGTTTCTATGTCTCAGTAAGTGTCTGGGGTCTCAGGCGGATGGGTGTGGGGGCAAGGTGTGGAGATTGTAGGGTCCGCCAGGAGTCTTGGAGAAGGATAACCTTCCCAGTTGGGTTGGGGCTGTCCTGCCATATGGCCAGAACCTGGGTCCAAGTTGGGCAGGTCTTCCCTGGAATGGCTGGTGCCCAGGGCTGGAATCTAGGTGTTGGCCTCTCTGGGTGTGACCCCAGGCACTCACCTTTGGTCCAGATGGGAGCTGTGATGTGGGATGGGTGCTCGTGGCTGGTCTCTGAGTCTCAGGAAGTGGCTGGATTCTCAGGCAGTGGCTGGTTTCTCAGGCAGATGGGTGTGGGGGTTGGTTGTGGGGATTGCAGGATCTGCCTGCAGTCTTAGAAAAGGGGAACCTTCCAGCAGGGCCCGCAGAATGGCCAGAAACTGGGGCCAAGTTGGGCAGGTCTTCCCAAGATAGCTGGTACCCAGGGGTGGGACCTAGAGCCCAAGAAAAGAATTTTGTATCTGTCTCAATACTATGAAAGTGGGGGTGGTTTCATATGGTGATTGAGCTGGGAACATGGTTCACTGAATAAGGTGCATGCTTCATAATCTTGAAGGGCTGTGTTCAAATCCATTGCATCCCCATTAACATCTAGGTACAATGACACAGGTGAATCCCTGAAACTTATCAACCAACAAGGCTAGCTAAATTTTTGTTTGTTTGTTTTTGTTTTTGTTTTTCAAGACAGGGTTTCTCTGTATAGCTTTGCACCTTTCCTGGAACTCACTGTGTAGCCCAGGCTGACCTCGAACTCACAAAGATCTGCCTGGCTCTGCCTCCCGAGTGCTGGGATTAAAGGCGTTCGTCACCACCGCCTGGCAAGGCTAGCTAAAATTGATGAGCTCAATGTACAGTGAGATACCTTGTCCAAAAAAATAAGGTGGAGAGCAACCAGACATCAGTCAAGGAAGATACACTGGGACATACACACACACACACACACACACACACACACACACACACACACACACTCACACAGAGTCACACACACATGCATACACAAAAGTGAACTGCATTTTTTTTTTCTTTTTTGGTTTTTTGTTACAGGGTTTGTCTGTGTAGTTTTAGTGCCTGTCCTGGCTCTTGCTCTGTAGACCAGGATGGCCTCGAACTCACAGAGAAGTGCTGGGATTAAAGACATGCACCACCACCACCCTACTTGATCTTCACTTTTAAAATATGAAATATCTATTGTTAGAGGACTGGTGCATCAGTAGCTGATGTAAAAAGAATAGCAGGAAGCTAGGAGATAATCAACTTATTTGCTGATTTTAATGTTAGAAGTGAACAAATAGGGAAAAGGAGCATAGGAGCCTGGAGTCTCTGTGGAACCCAGGCACATATGGGAGCCAGGGCAGGGGCATATGTTGTGTTGGGTTATTTCAGATAACTGCCTCTTGATTGTGATCTGAGTTTTAGGGGGAATATCTCCCTCTTCTGGTAAAAATGAGTAAAGCCTGAGGATCTCCAAAACAGAACTTGGAATATCTCTGCAACACAAATCAGGTCTTAGCTTCTGAAGTGAGGTCAGATCAGGGACCTGCACATTTGGCCAGAGCCAGGATTTCTCAATCTTAACCTAGATCCTTATTTTATTAATCTACAAGTAGACAGCATGCCTATGACAAGTATATTCAAATTACTTGTCTCAGTGGTGTGTGTGCGCATGTGCAAATGTGAGGTAGTTTTTTATTCCATATATCAAAAGAGATTAGAATCATAGTGTTCAAAGGATCATTATACTCTTTCTCAGCTCTACACTGCCACCCCGGATCCCCGCCTGGCTAGGACTTCTAAACTCTTAGTGCCCCTTGACTTGGTGGCTTGGGAGGGTCCCTGGGGCAGGAGGGCTGTATTAGATACTACAGTGATGACCAACAGTGGAGTAGGGTCTGGATACCAGAGCCATTCTGCTTCAGTTTTTACCCCCAGTCTATCCCTTGCTAGCTGTATAGCCTCTGGCAGGTGACTGAACTTCTTTGGGGATCAGTTGACTCTTGTGTAAAATGGAGGTGCTTGTCCCCATTAAGTTTGATGAGTCAATTATACTGTCTGTATGGGACACAGCTCAGCAGGAAAGCACCATCATGCTAACCAACTAAGTTCCAGCCATTATTCCTGTGTCTTAGCTTAAAGCTGAAAGTTGTCCTTAGATTGTCTTCCCCACTGTATTTCTCCAGATCACATCTTGAGTCCCACTGACATGGAAATAAAGATACTTACAGATGCCCAAAAAGTCATTCTGCATGGAAGCAGTGTAAAGACAGCAAGGAAGCCAAATTTTCAGCCTGCTTTAGATCTGTAACCATGCTTGCTGGGTTCTAGTTTGGGGGCTTACTGTATCAGCGAAGCAACTTCAGAATGAATGTAGATTTTATTTCTTGGAGTGTGCTGCATCTGTTGGGTTATACACACTGAGGGCCTAACTAGGTCACTATCATGTACTCTGGTTCAGTGGTTAAGAACATATACCTCTGTTGCAGAGGACCTGAGTTCATTTTCTAGCCAGTACCCAGAGGATCCAACTCCATCTTCTGGATACACATATAGACATAATTTAAAAATGAAAATAAATCTTTTTTTTTTTTTTTTTGAGCTGAGGACTGAACCCAGGGCCTTGCTCTTGAAAGGCAAGTGCTCTACCACTGAGCTAAATCCCCAACCCGAAAATAAATCTTTAAAAATTAAAAAAAGAAATTATTTGGACTTCAGCCTAGAGATAGTTTATGGGTACAGCTCTTGCCTGACATATGAAAGGCCCTAGGACTTATCTTCAACAGAACAAGTAAATAAATCTTAAAAAAATAAATAAATAAATCATCGTGCTCTTCAAGTTGGTGGCAGCAGAATACCAAGAGAAGTACTGATGCATTCTCAGCTCAGGCCTCATAGGTCTCAGCTCTGAGGCTGACCCTGACTAGGACACTGGGCTATGTGTCTTCTCCCCATCTCCATACCTCTTCAGGTCACAATGTCCAGCCAAGTGTTGTCCTACCAGCACATGCATGCCTCTCAGCTTCCCGCTTGCTTGCTCATCTGGCTGGAGATTCTATCCCCAGGAATACTTGCCATTCCTCATTCCATGAGGTTCTATTCAGATGTCACTTCAACAGAGGAGCTTGTGTTTACAGTGGCTTATCATTTGCCACTACACTTATCCTCAGAACATGTCAGCTCTCTGGACAGGTATTCCACATGGTGTGGTCATACTCTCCATTCTGATGTTTACACAGTACATGTGGGTGCCAGTACTTGTGGATACGTAGTACTTGTGGATTCATGTGCTAAGAAGCTTGTTGCTTAGAAGGCAAGACAGACTAGGAGGTGTGGAAAGGGCAAATGTTCATTCCTCTTGAATAGTCTCAGGCAGAAGGAATACTTACTGCTAGATTCTGTCATTCTGGATGCTGCCTAGGAGATCAGGAGCCCAGATGCTGAAACCTCATAGAAAGGGCCTATGAATGGGACAAACTCCATCAGGGGCTTTAGAGAGTATGTCAAAATATGCCCTTCTGGGAACATATTAAGAGCCATTGAGTAGGAGGTGCTGAAGGCCAGTGTGCTACAGGGAAGTTGGGTTAAGTTCATAGAGACATATGTATTCATTTTTCTGGAGCAAATACCTAAGGTATGCTATAATAGAATTATATGTTAGGTCTGCTTGTACATTATAAGAAATGACAAAACCTTTCCAGATCAGTTATATCATTTTCAATTTCCTCCAGTATTGTATGACAGTTTCTTGCCATTACTTGAAATGGAAGTCATTTTATTTAACTGTTCTGGATAGTAAGCTATACTGTGATGTGCATTTAAATGTCCAACTGACTAATGGTTGTGAGGATCTCTTCATGTAGTTAGTTCTTACCTATGTACCTTATGACATAGGATGTCTATTAAAATATTGTGCCCCTAGAAATGTGTTGTTTATCCAGACATGGTGGCTCATTCCTTCAGCACTTGAGACAGAGGCAACAAGTTCAGGAGTTCAGGCTAGCCTCAGCTATAAAGAAATTTGAAAGCTATTCTCAGCTATAGAAGACTCTGTTGCAATTTTAAAAAAAATGTTTTGTCTTTATTATTGAGTTGTAAGAATTCTTTATGTATTTTAGATGTAAGTCCACTGTCAAATAATATATTCCAGTATTATCCCCCAAAAGACAATCAATTTCTTGATTTTTTTTTTTTAGAACCCTTTCAGGGCTAGTACTCAGTGAATGTCATAAGTCAAGGCACCAAGCCTCTGCTTACCTAGCATACTCCTCTGTGGAATTCTTGTCACTCCTGGAATTGGGGCAAAGTTCAAGCCCTGCCCCAAGGCTCCATGTCACTTTTGGATGGAGGGCACTGTGGACCTTCACCTCCCTACTGTGGCTTCTACAGACCATAACAGGGCCAGTTTCTCACCTGTCACCTTTTCTGATTGACTGTGGTCTGGATAAGCCTAGAGCTACCGTCAAATACATGCTGAAAATGCCTACCCCCCATACACACCAGCTTTCTGTTTTCTGTTTTGTTTCCTTACAGAATTAATTTGTCTGCTCAGTAAACATGTTACTCTTCTAAGCTGCAGGATTCATGCATCTCTCCTCTTCCTGCATCACGGCTTTGGGTTTGTGGGAATTGGGCTGTTCCTGCAAGTGTTTTTCAGCTTCCTGGTAAGGTTCATGTCATTGATAAGGTCCAAGAACCCAGACTGTGAATCAGAGTTCTGCATTCATTAATGCACCAGTTTCACAAGGTTCAGCCCATTTAGTGCTGGTATCTCAGCCAAAATTTAGACATGGCTAGCTTTTTTTATTACCTTGAAATGAGTCTCAATTACCCTTAAATTATTGAAGATTGACCACCATGCAAAGTGGTTTCCCATTTCATTAATCTCACTAACTGGCTGCATTTGTTATAAATCTTTCCTCCTAGCAAGCACAAGATTTTTTTTTCTCCCAGTTAGAAGGCCTCTCCTGAAGTCCCTCAATAGTCATACTGGAAAACATGCTGCATTTCCCAAGCAAAGCAGGAATCCTCTGGCATTAGGCTCTTCCTTTTGAAAAAGCATTAGTCAAGGTGACACAGCACATGAGGCACAGCATCTCAAAGACACCATAAAATAACACTGGATTTTTTCCTCTTTACTGAGAAGTGCATGTGTATCATATAATGTTAGGGACTGGAGAAAAATGAAAGGAGATGCAACATAGAGCAAGCATTCACCACTCCTCGGGATTTAGTGCCCACTTCCTGTCTTCCTTCTGTATATTTTTAAAGGCTTTTTTTTTTCTTCTGTGTGTAACTCTGGTTCCTCATTTTTCATTTTCATTTAGCACTATTGATTTTTGTAATGACCACTAGCTGGGTAAGTTTCTGTCTACTGCTAAATCATCATCCTTTGAAGACCCTCTCTTGTTTTTGTTCACTGAAAATGTTTCCAATTTTCTTTCTTTCTCCATTTGAAAATGTTACCAAAACTTTGTACTTGAGAGTGGTGATTCCTGCCTGCAATCCCAGTGCTGAGGAAGCTATGAATTAGAAGCCAGGTTAGGCTGACTAACAAACTCAAGGCCACCTGGGCTGCACAGAGATCTTGGGGTCAGCCTGAATTTCTGCAGTGTGAGATCCTCTGACCTCAAAGTGGGGAAAAAAAATCTTGGGCTTTTAGCTTATCTGAGATAGATTTATTTATTTGTTTGGTTGTTTGTTTGTTTTTTCTAGACAGGGTTTTTCTGTGTAGCTTTAACTGTCCTTGGTTGTCCTGGAACTCCCATTGTAGACCAGGCTGGCCTTGAACTCACAGAGATCCACCTGCCTTTGCCTCCTCAGTGATGGGATTAAAGGCCTGTGTCACCATCACCCAGCTAGGATTAGTTTTGTTTTGTTTTTTTTAAAGGTTCATACTGCACTGTCAGTATTCCTAAGAGTGTGGCTGCATGTAAAGGGCCAAAGGCTTGAGTGGGAGCTCAGGCTTCTGCTGTGTTTTTTGCATAACTTTGATTTCCTTAAAGTACTTTTTTTACTAACTGATAATGATAATGGTTTTTGAAAGATCGTTTGTATTACTAACTCAAAGAGACAGCATTTACTAAGCCTCAGTCTTCCTGTGTGTAAAATCAAGAGCCCAGAAGGGCTGAAAGGCTCCTTTTCTAGCCTCTAACCACTTTGTGGAATAGCCATGGTTTTGAAGACAGTTTTTAAAAAGGCCTGCTCTTTTTGTGTATGTGTGTGTACTGTGTGTGTATAGGCATGTGTAAGAGCCAGAGGTCAGTGCTGAATGTCTACCTTAATTTCAAATGCTTCATTACTTTACATTTTGAATCTAGATCTCACTGATTGGTTAGACTGGCTGGCCAGTAATTCCCAGGATACTCCTGTCTCTGCATTCCCCTTGTACCCTGAACAATGTTATGTTACACATGCATTCTCCCATTCACAACTTTTCCATGGGTGCTGGAGATCTGCCCCCAACACCAAAGCCTGCTCTTTCTTTTTTTAAAAGACTTTTATTATTTTTAAAGTGTGTGTGTGTGTGTGTGTGTGTGTGTGTGTGTGTGTGTGTGTGTTCTCCCATAAATGTACTCCTTCCACCAGTCTGTTTCCAGTGGGGCACATCCTGTTCTTGCCATAGGTGCTTGTTGTGCATATCCCTGCTTTGGAGGATTCCATTCCTTAAACCTGAGTCATCCTGTCTTTGTGGGATTAATGGCAGCTGTGGAAATGCTTAGGATGCCTAAATCCTCTGAATGTTTGGGAGCTGTGATAACAGTCAGAAGTGCTCTGGGGTTAATGATGTAAAGCTGAGCCATAGAGTGCACGCCATAGTAGCTACATGGATAACATGGAGAAACCTCTTAAAAAGTAAGAGAATATCTCCTGAAATGTGTCGGGTCTCTCCTTTCCTTCAGAGATTAAAGAAGACCCAATAAATATGTGTGCATCAGTCACAAAGCTTCCAGATCCCTCAACATCCAGGTACCAGGCAGTGCACACACAGGTATAGCATATGTATGTGGTATTACAATATGGAGAAATAGCAGCCACCAAAGCTGTACGTGAGGGTATCTGAGTACAGCAGCCACATATGGAAACATCTGTCCAAATGAGAGCAAAATATGGCTGCCCCAGCTTGTTCTCATTAATCATTAAATAGCTGATCTGGAAAACAGAGAGTTGCTATGTATGTGTATGTGGCAGATTACCTGACATCTTAGCACTCTCCTGGCACCCTCTGCCATGCATCTCTCCTCCAAAGGTCAAGAAGCAATTAGAGGAGATTGGCAGGTGCCACAGTCCTCAGTTTCAAAGGAAAGTCAGTTTTTGATCTCTAAAGGCTTAGATTTTCTTCTCCAAGAAAAAAAAAAAAATGGTAACTGGGTTAAATGCCACTGGCCAGCTTAATTTCTTGCACATTTTCCAGAGCTGGGCAGTCTTAATTCAGAAATTTTAACTCCACTTTTTAATGGAACACGATAGATATTGACCAAGTGCCTTAATCCCTCTGCCTTATCTGTGAAGTCTTTGATAGAGTTGTGGTAATAAAAGATATCCAAAATGGGGCTGGGCGGTGGTGGCGGCCCATGCCTGTAATCCCAGCACTTGGGAGGAGAGACAGGCGGATCTCTGTGAGTTCGAGGCCAGCCTGGTCTACAGAGCTAGTCCAGGACAGGCTCCAAAGCTGCAGAGAAACCCTGTCTCGGAGGGGGAAAAAAAAAAAAAAAGATATGCAAAATGGTCAGAGGAGTCTTGGAACCTGGAATGTACTGCATGCTCATCCCCTGTCACCCACCACCCTTGTACAAGGTGGCTGCAGGGATTAGGACTAATGCCTTTATATTACATTGAGCATGACTGGGACTTAATAGAGGGAGGTGTTGTTATTGCCCATCCCTATCACTCTTCACACACTGACTGACTTTGGTGATTTGTTAACTAGTACAATGAGATCTCTGTGTGGGCTTATTCTCTAATCTATCAAGTAGGCTCTGGCTTCTTTATTTCATTACTGACTGTGTTCAAGCATTCTAGACCTTTAAATCTCCAATGTGGATCAAATTCAAGGTCGCAGATTAGGTCCAGAGTATAGCCTGGAGCTTTGTTCTAATTATCTAGACATCTTAGCTAGGTGAAGCCCAGGTAAATATGCATTATTCCTTTATCTTGCTGTGATTCATTTTTGGCTAATTGAGAAGAGATTAGAGAGATTGAAGAATACTCAGGTTTGGGAAAAGTATGAATTATTTCTAAAACCTGTCTTTGACCAGATACCCCTCTGTTAAACATGGCACCTGTAATCTTCACTGTAGTGCACGCACCTGTGTTGCACTGCAAGCACAGCCTCTGAGGTGGTGAGATGCATCTTGCCTTTGCTCTGTCCTGATGGGAACAGTGGTTCTCATCAGGTGGCCCTGGGCTAGTAGCATGAGTACCACTCAAGAGTTATATTACATTAAATTAATAGCTAGGGTGCGATAGGAATGCAGTCTGCACCTTTGGGAACCTTCTGGGTGATTATGATGCCCAGGCAGTTTGAAATATGCACCTTCACCTGTCTTCCTGTGTTAGGCTGAACACTTCCAGTAGGTGTATGCTTTGTAAGGACATTCTGAAGCCAGATCTACCCTGCCCCATCCCTTCCCAAGCAAATATATACCTGTGACCACACAATCAGAGTGGCAAATTGAAACCAATTAGCAGCTAGTAACAGCCAGCACTTGTCACCAGGGTGGTTGTTAGTAATTAGCACTAATGACTCTGGAAAGGAAAACAGTTCAAAGACATCACTACTGTTTGAATTCACTGTGGGTTTTTCTGTTACCGTCAACATTTTTTTTTTTTTTTGCCATGTTTTTCGTTTACATGCAAACATTATCACAAATTGGAAAGAAGCATCTCCAAAGATAAAAATCACATGGAGGAATAATATGGGGTCATGTTTTTCATGCCTGCCAGGAGAAGCTCATCCCACTAGGGAGTCTGAAAGTCATGACCTCCTTCTGAATGCACCTGAATCTTTCCTATAGCAATGTCAAGATATGCATTTTCACTTTTTCCAGGAAACTTAAAGTGATTTATAGGCAGGGCTGAAACTGTTGGGTGAAATCATCAATGATGGGTCTCTCTGCATTTAATGAGAAAGGAACCAGAGAAAAGGAAAGGAAACTTAAGAGAGAATTTTCAAAAAGAAAATCAAATTTATAAACTTCAGTGTTCAGCTGCCAAACAGAAATCTTTACTACAAAATATCCTCAGATAGCAGAGCCATACCTCCTACTTTGATCACCTATGAATATATTGTGCATTAGAAGAAGAGAAAGGCTGATTGGTGACTCATGAGTGTCACACAGGTTGAAGATGATGGACTACAATCTCACTTGTTCATTGATGCCTGTAATTGCTCAGTGTCATGTCCAGGGTGATGCTCTCCAGGAGTCTTCAGAAACTAGATTGAGTGGTATACCACTAGATCAATGCCTGTCTGATTGGGCTGTACAAAGTTGTTGTGTTCATTCTAGACACTGCACTCAACAGTGATCAAAGCTACCCTCTACAGAAGCTGGCAACTGTTTGTTAGTGTGGGGTCTTGTTAATTAAGAGATTGAGCAGATTATCAAAGGAAAATGTGTCTGTCTCTATTCTCTCCCTCTCTGCCCTCAGCTCAGAGGCATAAAATTAAGGACATTTGTGAGAAATTGAAAGAGGAGGTAGAAATTGTGAGTTAAAGTTACCCTCCTTCAGGAAGTAACAGCCTTTTTGTCCACTACATCATTCGTATAGAGTTTGTTCACAACAACCTGTAGTTCCTCAACTTAGAGTTTGGATAAGAGTGCCCTTCTGTAGTTGGAAGTTTTCCTGTGTCAGGACAAATCTTTCTCACCCTCCAGTCTTACAGCTGCTCGGACCCAAATAAACACACACAGACTTATATTATTTTTTATACCTGCTTGGCCATTTTCTCAGGCTTATTACTGACTAGCTCTTACACTTAAATTAACGCATAATTCTTATCTATGTTTAGGCAGGTGGCTTGGTACCTTTTTTCAGTTCTGCCTTCACATCTTGCTTCCCCTGTGTCTGGCTGGTGACTCCTGACTCAGCCTTCCTCTTCCCAGAATTCTCCTTGTGTGCTTTTCTTGCCTATACTTCTTGCCTGGCTACTGGCCAATCAGCATTTTATTTATCAACCAATCTGAGCAACATATCACAGCATACAGAGCGACATCTCCCATCAACCTTCCCAAGCTATAACTCCACCCTGAACAGTCAGCCTATGTTTTCCCTCCTATACCTCTTCTAGGCCCGACTTCTACTTTGTCTCTACATGCTTATCTATTTTAGGCCCATATAAATGGAATTTCAGGATGTTTCTTATGTGCCTCTCTTAACCAAGTATTTTCACTAGATCAGTACTATAGCAAATATAAGAGTTCAGTCCCCTGACACATACTATGTCAGCTAAAGCCATCATCTCAGAGCTCATCATAAGGGCTTCACATCCACCATCATGTGCTGTGCAGAGAACTTGCCCTTAGGCTCTGCCTCTGCTAAACCTGGTCCTTTTGTGGGTAGCATCTCATCAGCCTATCAAGCTGTATCTCATTTTCAAGGCTTCCTTCTCCTCCTCTACCATCAACTGTTAAACTGGTTAGAAGGACACATGTATTTAGATCACAGCATGTAACTCTATCATGATTCTTTCATCTCTACTCATGACTACCCATCTCCTGTTCACAGCCTGGCGTGCCAGTGAACTGCTTCTTTCTTGCTTCTGAGTCTGTTCACTAGCTTAAGACTCTTTGCTGTCCAAGTAATTCTCATAGTTTATAAGAGGAAGTAGTCAGCTTGCCAAATAGCAGCCACATGAAAAAGGGATCTCATAAGGATTTTATCTAGTTAGATGCGTTTGCGACCACACAGATTCTTCATCCACCTCCCAGCCCTTCCTCAAATTTTACAAATTACTTCCAGTTTAGGCAGAGAGGTCGCTTCCCCTGTAGGTTTCAGAAGTAGTCAGATGTCCCTAATGCCAGAGTCCTACTCTAGGCCACTTCCTCTCTGGTACTAGAAGATATGTCATTTCAGTACCTTTTCCAGAATTGTCCTTTATTACCTGACTTAAATGGAAAATTGCTCCAGAGCACCAGGTAAGAATGTTGCCCCATGTAAGAATGTAGCGTTCTCTTTTTAAAACAGCTTTAGTGGGGAAGATTTGAAATAAGACCCTGTTCCTCCCATCAAGAAAGACCTCATTTCAAAAGTGAGCCTCTGGATGACTGTCAAGAGGAATCCATCTGTGAATCTCATGTTCTGGTGGGAGCTGGGAAGCTGGGATGCTGCTACCTTGCTTAGCAAATTTAACGTCTATTATGATTCAGGGATCTTGAGCATAATCATTAATTATAATTGAAAATAAATTTGAGTGTGAACAGGATGTTGTAGTATGGTTTTTCCATGTTGGCAATCCAAGTTTAAAATTTGAGACCATTTTCAATTCTGGCTTTGGTTTTTTTGAATCTGGGATGTTCAACCTGTGGTTGCATTCAACATAGCCCACCCTGAGCTTTGTAGAGTGGCACCCAGGACAATCTGAGCAGTGTTACTGACAGTTCTGTCATTCATTAAGCATCAGTAAGTGAGGGGAGAGAATGAGCATTGATTCCAAATGACAGGAACCAAAACATGATTTCTGAAAGGACACAATCTCAGCATGACAAGGAGTTCCCAAAGCCTGAGATGGCTCTGACCTCACTCAAGTCATCTCATCCAGTAGCCAGTGATGGACCCACAATAGTACTTCAGAACTCTCCATCTCTCAGCAGAGCCTGTTGTGTCTCCAAAGAGCTCTAGCCTTTGAACATTTCCTGTATCCAACCTCCAGTTTCCTCTTATCATGTCCTTTTAATTCCAGTTTTTACCCCTCACCATGCTATGCAAATCCCATTCCTAGCATTATCCTTCAGATGCTTGAAGTATCTCTAATGGACCTTTTCTTCTATGGAAACTAGCCTCAGTCTCAGCAGTCCCTTAAAGGGTGGAGATGGCATGCAAGCTACACAGGGGATTAATGGAGCCTGTTTGGACCTTCTCATGTTCTTGATCTGTTTCAATACAGGAATTATGTCTTGGGAGTTCTGGATAGCCCTGTGATTCCTAAATTGTTCAACTGCAACAACCCAGTTGGTACTTTTGGATGCTATAGCACCAGTTGCAGGCCTTGCAGCAAGCACTTGATAGCATTTCCGTTCACTAGCTATCTACCAGCTTGTCTTTGAGCTTGTCAAATACCCTGTATCACAAAATGAATTAATGGAAATGAGAAGATGCTAGATACCCATACAAAGCACAAAGCATGGTAGCTTGTCTTTTGCTCACTCTGTAATTGTACTTGAATTCCTACTGTGCTGTGCTGCATAAAAGCACATCATGGGAGATAAATTATACCTACACAAAGCTTGTCTTTAGAGGACAATGAATATTTTCCCTATCTGATTTCCTGTTCTGCTTCATGTCTCTGGCTCATTGTCTATGACCTTGATACCTCAAGTTCCTGGAATGAGCCACTCTTCCTCCACCTCAAGGCTTTGACCTCTGCTCACCCCTCAGACTTGAACTTCTGTCCCTGTATTCCTCAGTCAGTTAGATGGCAGAACTTAGTTGACAGAGGTGTTCTTTGTACTCTTTTAATTTCACCTCTGTTATCACTATCTCAGGAGAGTTGCCTACCCAAGTATCTTCCTTCATGGCACATATCCCACCTGTCATGAGTGTTATCTCCATGGTTGACATCCACATATACTACAAAACTGTACACCACTGAAAATCACTTGCGTTGTGCTCAGAGGAACTCATCCTCAGCTTCTGCTTGAGTAATGAGAGTCCTAGTACAAGCTTCCTGTAGTAGCACAAGGCATGGTAATGGAGTCAGAATGTAGGGTCAGGGAAAGAAAAGTGTTAAGTAGGTTGAAACAAAAAATGTTTAGGCCACCTCCTATTTTCAGGAAAGAAACCATTAGAGTGAGAGAGTCCTGAATGCTGCTGCCAGCAGTGAGTACAGAGTGCCAGCCCAGGTGCTTTCTATCAAAGTTTATTAATCCTCCATCACCTCTCCTGTGACCTCCACCAGCCACTGGTCATCATATGTAGGCTTCCAAGAGAATGTCTCGAAGATTTGGCTCCATCTCAGTAGATAGGGGAATACCTTCACCCCTCCAGGCTGGGCATCTTCTATTCCCTGCTCTCCTTGTCTCCTTGTATGAGGAGCAGCACCTCCCATCAGCCCTTCCCTGATTTCTGCCTTTGAAGTATCAGTAATAAACTTTCACAGATGGTGACAAGAAAAGCCTCATTAGCTTCATTCCTGACTCAGAGAGTAGCTCTAATCCACTTGCCTTCTGAATCCAACCCTTTAACATATCATTTTCAATACTGAACCTCTCAAATAGCACTGGAACTTCTTTGAAGTGCCATAGCCTCCCTACACCTTCCTCACAGTCTCAGTTCCTCTTTGCGTTCTAGGTCCATCCATGAAGGATTCTGAGCTAGGCTAAGAGGTATCCCCCAAGCCCCCAAAGCTTCCAGAAATGTTTTCTCTGGTCCAGTATTGAGGGTGTGTCTTTGTTCCTGTACTTTCACCTGTGCTCCAGACAGACCTGTTAGTCCAGGGAGGTGGCAATTTATCTCAGCCAATGTTCTGTTGCTGTGAAGAGACACCATGACCACATCATCTCTTATAAAGGAAAGAATTTAATATGGGGCTTGCTTACATTTAGAGGTTTAGTCCATTATCATAAGCATGGCAGGAACCATGGTGGTGTGCAGGCACACAGGGTCTGGAAAGGTAACAGAGTTCTACATCCAGATCAGCAAGAAACAGAGAGAGCTACACTGGTCCTGGCTTGAGCATTTGAAACCCCAAATCCCTCCCCTAGTGAGACACTTCCTCCAACAAGGACACATCTACCCAAATAAGGACACACCTTTTAATAGTGTCACTTCTTAGTGACAAAGCATACCAGTATATGAGCCTATGGGTCTATTCCTATTCAAACCACCACAAAATTCTTTCATCTGTGCATGTTTACTAAGCCATACTTGACTTGCATGTCAGCCAGGGCAAAAGCAATAACAACATATCCCATTAACTGGCAGCTCTACTCATTAGGTAAATGGTATCATGTATATTGCTTACTTAATCTCCTAACAGTCATGTTAGCAAAGGCAATTTGATCATCCTCATTTCCTTGTGTGTGTGTGTGTGTGTGTGTGTGTGTGTGTGTGTGTGGTTTCCTATGTGGGGGCAGGTGCATGTTCCACAGAGGTCAGAGGATAACCTCAGGTGCCTGTCTTCATCCTCCATCTAGTCATCTCATCTAAAACAGGGTCTCTTGCTGTTTGCCACTAGGTAACAAAGCAAGCTGGCTATCAGAATTCCAGGGATTCTCCTGTCTCTACCTCCCATCTCACTGTGGAAGCACTGGGATTAAAGATGTGCACTACAATGCCCAGATTTTACTCGAGCTCTTAGGATTCAAATTCAGGTCTTCACAGTTGTGCAGCAAGCACTTTTATGCACTGAGCCATCTGGGCAAGCCTATCCTCAGAGACGCTGAGTAGCTAGCAAGAAGTCACAGGCAACAAGATGTAATCTACAGTTTGAATCAGGCAAATGGACACAATGTGTTCTTTACTACCTTGTAAACTAGGAAACACAGACCTGGTTTTTCTTTAATGAACACAGTAGGATTCTTTTTTTTAAGATTTATTTATTATGTATACAGTATTCTGTCTGCACTTATCCCTGCAGGCCAGAAGAGGGCACAAGATCTCATTACAGATGGTTGTGAGCCACCATGTGGTTGCTGGGAATTGTATTCAAGACCTCTAGGAAGAACAGCCAGTGCTCTTAACTGCTGAGCCATCTCTCCAGCCCCACAGTAGGATTCTTAAACCAGATGGTTTCCCATGAAAGAAGATACACTTTAATGGTGCTTCTCCCTTGCTCTCATTGTCATCATCATGGCCTTCAAAAGGTGATTACACCTGTAATTAGACAGGGAAAATAAGGGCTTTGGGAAAATTGTGATGAAGTAAGTAAGTGCCTTGCTCATCCCTCTACTTTCTAAAGATATTCCAAAGCAAATGGTCTTTTATAGAACATATCACTTAGTTAGCATGTCTTACTGGTAAAACGTCAAGCTAGACAAGGCAGTATCCAGTGTGAATGGGACAAAGGCAGAGTCCCATGTGAATATGGATGGTATCAAGGAAATGTTCAGTATGACTCAGACTGTGTCTAATGTGAGTATGGGAATAAGGCAGTATCCAGTGTAAATAGACCCCATTTCTACCTTGAGAAGTCTGTGGGTAGGAGGCAGAAATACCTAAGTAGAACTGCACATTGTCTCAGTATGTGTATTACATTGTGTATATACAGTATATAAATGTTTACATTTATTGTATAAAATCATATGTTGTATGCTTAATAGCTATTATATCACATGGTTACATAACATGCATTCAGAACTTCTCATGTTTATAAGTAGAGAACATTCCTACCAAACTTAGCTAGATAGTAAAGCAGCGGATTGCTTCAGGTGACATAGAAGACAAAAGCAAAGGAAGGTTTCAGATGACCACTGGCTCATATCTTCAAGGTGCTCCCCTCTTTGTCCTCAGCCTGGCTCTTTTTTGGTTGCAGATATTTCTAAGCTGTTTCTGGGAACACAGCCTTCCTCTTTCACCTCTGGAAGAAGAAGAAAGCTCTGTTCAGACTATACCTTCTTGGTCATGTCTATTTCCTCACCAGTCAGTATATTTGAATAAACAGGTTATATGGTAAATCGTTTTCAAAGAGGGTCCACATTTTCAACATTGTATAGCAGTTAGCCCACTACTAATGTTTCCCTTAAATTGCCAACTGCTTTCAAAATACTAAGCCTTAGACTTTAGGGTCCACTCTGACCTACAGAGTCCACCCTGCTACCAAGCACTGTCCTTATCCTATGCAAGGCAGTGGGTAAAGTATCAAACAGTGTGATTAGTCGTGTGTCATCCCAACAGCCATACATAAAGTGATTTTTAAAACCACCTGAGTATGTTTTATAGTCAGCTTTACTTTTAAAGGAGAACAAACCCTTACTGTTATCCTTTACTATCCATATTATTTGCAAGATTTGGAAATATGAGATTCTTGTTTTTTTTCCTACACCAGGCAACTCTCAAAGGGAAAGATATAAGCCAGGGTTCTGGTTCAGGGTAGGATCTGAGAGCAGTTCTGAGACACTCAGCTGCAGGAAATGTAACGTGCGTGCGCGCGCGCGCACACACACACACACACACACACACCACAGAGTGAGAGAGATTCTCATTTAATGAAAATTTTTGCCTTAGTTTACTTTACCATTGCTATGACAGAATACTTTGACAAAAACAACTTGGAGAAGAAAGTGTTTGAGTTCACAGTTCCAGGTTAGGGTTCATCACTGTGGGGAACTCACAGTGGCAGGAGCTCAGGACAGCTAATCATATCAGACTTATGATCAAAAAGCAGAGAATAATAAATTAATGTATGCCAGTGCTCAGTTTTACATCTCTATTCTTATGCAGGTCAAGATCCCCTGTCTAGGGAGTGGTCTCACCTACATTAGGAAAGTCTTCCCACCTTAATTAACGTGGTTAAGATAATCCCCTACAAACATGCACTCAGGCCAACCTGAACTAGATAATACTTCCTTAAGACACTCTTCCCCGATGATTATGTATTGTATCAAGTTGACAATTAAAATTTACCACTAAAGTCGACTTGTCTCCCCTCCTCCACCCATGCCTCAAGTCATTCTGAGGAGCTCTGGGGATTATTTTAAAGACACAATCCTGCTTGAAGGACTGTAATTCTTAAGTGATGCTTGAGAAAATACAATTCATAAGAAAACAAAACTGGCACACGCCTTTAATCCCAGCACTTGGGAGGCAGAGCCAGGCGGATCTTTATGAGTTCGAGGCCAGCCTGGTCTCCAAAGTGAGTTCCAGGAAAGGCACAAAGCTACACAGAGAAACCCTGTCTCAAAAAACCAAAAAAAAAAAAAAAAAAAAAAAAAGGAAGGAAGGAAGGAAGGAAGAAAGAAAGAAAGGAAAGAAGGAAGGAAGAAAGAAAGAAAGAAAGAAAGAAAGAAAGAAAGAAAGAAAGAAAGCAAGCAAAATTGATCTTGCCCCACAGTGGTGCAGGTGACAGGCTGCAATTCCATCTCTAGCCTTCAATCTTCCAATCTGTAAAGTGTGTTCCCTGGAAACCTAGCTTCTTAGAGGGTGGATAAACTGAGCTCAAACATGTGAAAGCTCTTCTAGGACTCTGAGATGCAGGGAAAGGGGGGTAGCTCTCATCAGCAATCAATGCATAGGTTCACAGGAAAGCCTTGAGAAAAAGGACTTACTGCTAACATATCAAATTGGTATTTGAGACTTGCTGTTACATAGTTGCTCTTTTTTATTTGGCATGCTGTGGACAATGTGTATTTGGTCACTTTGAAAAATCAACAAAAAACACAGCCCTAAACTTTGGCAGTGGTTTTCTCTGAATCATCTCTTCACCTGGCTCTTCGCAGATTTATTGATTTTCTGTGGTATCTAGCACTTGAGCCCTTTCCTTGGCCAGTCAACATAAGTCAAGCAATGGTGTTTTTGTCCTGAATCTACAGTGAGTAACCTGAGGCATAGAGAAGTTACCTCATTCTCTTAAGAAAATTCTGGATTTCACTTCTGAACTTGTCAATCTTATCCCTGCAACTGGGATTTGAGTCCATATAAGGTACTGCCTGAGTAGGTACTTCAACCTAACCAGGAAGAGCCTGCTTTTAGAGAAAAGAACAAAACCAAAAGTAAATGAACCAAAACCCAAAAAGTCTATGAAGCCAGTTTGCAAGTATCATTGACTTCCTTGCCAACAAGCAAACATGTGACATTGTAAGAAATTACTGACTGGATGGCAAACAGGAAAGGTAGGAGTGCTAAGTGCTGAGTGCCAGAGGAGAGGTGAAATGGAACACAATATCCTCATAGGTATGATTCTGAACAGCAGGTATCACAGTGCTTTGAGTAGGAGTGAAGAAAGCATGTTTCTTGAGTCCTATCTGTGGATACATACCCCCACCAAACATCACAAATATAGGAGCTTATGCATAGCTGGCATTTATTTCTCAAAGCTTTGGAGATGGAGAGGCCCAAGATCAAGATGTATGCAAAGCTGATGTCTTTTGGAAAGCCTGTGTTTTGGTCCCCTTCTTGCTGCGCCCTCACATGGTAGAGGGGTCAGCTCTACAGAGTCTCTAAGAAGGTTACTTAGCCTAGCCTTTCAACTTCATCACTTCCAAAGGCTTCATCTCCTAATAACCACATTGAAACCTGGGACTTTGGGAAACATAACTGTATACCATTGTAGGCATTGTGAGAACCTACTGTGATCATACCCTTTATTAGTTGAAGGTGGGTAAAAGGCGTTGTATTAAAATGCAAACCATATTTGTTCTTTCTGAGAAAATTGTTACTGGGAGTGGGACACTGTTTTTATACTCTGTATAGGGTGAGTATCCTTTATCCAAAATGCTTAAGGCTGAATGAAGGTCATCAAATTCCATTTTGGTTGTTATTGGTTTTCAGATTTTTTTAATATTTGCATATGCATAATAATATATATCAGGGATGAAACCAAAGTCTGAATACAAATTTTATTTAGATTTCATACATAACTTATACTTATAGCCCAGTGGTACTTTTACATAGTATTTGTAGTGTGCCACGTTTTAACTGTAACCTGCCATATAAGATTAAGTATGGAATTTTCCACTTGTGATTTTATGTCAACAGTCAAAAAGTTTGGGGTTTTAGAACCTTTGGGTTTCAAATGCTCTTAATCTGTGTCATCTGCCATATAAGGAACCAAGGGTTTGATAGATCATAAGTAATTCTAGCAGTGGTCCATGCTATGGATGACATAGGAATAGGACTGTAGGTCACAGCAAGGAGAGAGTGAAGATTGGAAGCTACTGAAAACATGCAGGGTGCTGTGGGATGTTCTCTATGCTGTGAATGTGTTGCTCTGGTTGGTTAATAAATAAAGTACTGATTGGCCAGTAGCCAGGCAGGAAGTATAAGTGGGACAAAGAGAGAGGAGAAAGCTGGGAACAGGAAGGCTCAGTGAGGAGACACTGCCAGCCACCCCCATGAGGAGCAGGTTGTAAAGTACTGGTAAGCCACAAGCCATGTGGCAAGGTATAGATTTATAAAAATGGGTTAATTTAAGATATAAGAACTAGATAGCAAGAAGCCTGCCACAGCTGTACAGTTTATAAGTAATATAAGTCTCTGTGTGTTTGATTAGGTCCCAGTGGCTGCTGACCGTGGGCCAGGCAGGACCAGGAAAACTTCAACTATAGCAGGGACCACGAGGTTTTGCTCATTGAAGAAACAAAAGAGTTCCAAGCACAAGGGACCATGAATGCAAAGGCAGGAGAAAGTTTATAATACTGGGAAAGAGAGGTAGCCCATATCCTTGCCAGCAGCCACTGTGAGATGTTGAGCAGAATCAGGGCTGGTGATGTAGGCATGGGAGATGGGCTGTAGGGATGGTACAAAGAAAGGCTGGTGTTAGCATCAGGTATAAATGTGATGCATTGGTTGCATTGCTTATTAGAGAGCTCCCACGTACCACAGTGTGCAGAGCCTTTCTAGAGGCCATAAGGGTAAGTGGGCAGAGACTTGAGAGTCCTCTACCTCGCATAGAGTTGCTGTGTTCACAAAGCATCAGTTAGCATTCTGAACTCTGATTTTGCCATGTGCCTTGTAAGGGATCCTGACAGAGGAAAGAAAGTTGAAGTGGGTGTTTGTTCTGAGCTACAGCAGAAATACCAACTTAGTGGCTTGAGCAAGTTTTTTCTTCTCAGTGAACCTAACATTTCTCATCTGCAAAAGTGAATATATTTGTTGAGCCATCTAATTGCTTGGGCTCTTGTGAAAATCACTGAAAATAAACAGTAAGAAAGCAGTTTGAAACCATTTAAAACAGATGCATTTATAAGGTATAGAAGGCATTGACCTAACCAACTGAAATAAAATATACATGATTTAATATTTTAATGGAATCATCATCACCATTTACTATTTATAGAACACCATGCCTTAAGCACTATACTGGGAAACTCAAGTACATTAATCCATGTTGTATTTTCAGAAGGGCTCTATGTCATTTGCTCAAGACCTAAGTAGTAATAATCCTGGGAATCTTATCTGAGTTAAGCTTCACAATAATTCCAGTCTGAAATGTTATTATCTCCACCTCTAAGAGGTAGGGAACTGAGTCACATCAGTTAAATTCAGTAATTAGATCCTGTATGTGGAAGAACTTAAGACCCACACCTACAGGTGCTTGGCTTCAGAGCTCATCATGTGACCACCATACAGCATTGCCTTTTCTCTGCAAAGCTATAACGGCTGTTAAGCATCACTGGCATCTGTAAATTCATGTTCAAACTCAGTTTCTGGGCTAAAAAGTTAATTTCCTATGGCATTCAGGGACTGGGTGTCACTGGATACAGTAGTGTCTTGTGGGTGAGAGCCTTAAATGGGAATTGAGCATTTATCATGCACATTGCAAGCCACTGAATTGAAAGCTGCCACTGAATCAGAAGACAGAAAGCCAAAGCTGCAAATAGGTAGGAAAGGTTCTTGGTTGTTTCAGGAGACACATTGGTTATTAGCTTTGTAGGACTCCAATGCACATCAAGGAGTCAGGTTGCCTGGGATTTTTGTAGAGATCTTAAAGGTTCTTGGGTCCAGTTTCACAGAGAGGAACCCCAGCTCTAAGAAGACTCAGCTGTGCTGTCTTGAACAAGTGATTCAAACTTGCTTTCTTCCATTTCCTACCTTGAAATGGGCATGATAGTACTGCCCCTGAGGTACTTGAGAGTGGCCAGTGGGATGATCCATATGAATATGCTGGCCTGTGTCACAATCAGCATTGATATCCATCATAACCACTGGGCCAAATAATCCTGTCACCTCCACAGAGGACAGTCATGAGCCTACAAAAAGCATTCTATTCAAAGGGGTCTTCAGTTAGGCATGAATGTGTTTTTGCTGGAAAGTGACACCAATACGTTCCTTCTCAGTTGGAGAAAATATGCAAGTTATGTATAAAATGTTAATCCTCTCCCCTCTCTACCCAGCCATTAAGCACAATTTCTACCTTAATGGGGGTACTTTCAACATTTCCACCTTCTTCTGAAAATGATGGCTTTCATGACAGGTGCCTTCCACCTCCAACACTGGCCTCCTCTGTTGTGTGATATTCTGTGTTCTGACAAACTAATAAAGTTTGCTTGGAGATCAGAGAGCAGAGCTAGCCACTAGTAATCATAGAAGCCAGGCAGTGGTGGTACACACCTTTAATCCCAGCACTTGGGAGGAGGAAGCAGAAAGTTCAGGAGTTCAGGCCACCTTGGGCTATAGGAGATTAAACCAATCTAAGAGAGAAACAGAGCTGGACAGTAGTGGCACAAGCCTTTAATCCCAGCACTAAGGAGGTGGAGACCGGAATATAAGGCAGGTGTAGACAGGATCTGGGCGCACTCATTTGGTCTGAGGATTCATAGAGGTAAGAAGTCTCTAGGTGACTGCTGCTCTGATTTTTTAGCTTTCGCTCGATCTGACTCTGGTTTTTATTAATAAGACTAATTAGGTTCACGCTTCACTCCTCTTTCCCCCATCGAATCTCATTATGTCAGTCACTATGTAAAGCCCCAAACAGAGTCTCTTTAGGTAATATAAAACATTATTTTTCATTAAAACATAATACTTGTATTACAATGCAAAATATATAGAAATGATTACAGTAAAAACTGGTATTTCCAAGAATTCACTGACAGTCCGATTTGGTAAATTGGGGTTTTTGAGACTCCTGGATGTAACCTACTATGGCCAGAACTGGCTGTGTAACAGACTGGTCTCAGATGCATGGGGACACTACTGCTTCAGCCTCCCAAACTCTGGAATTATGCATGTCCACCACCATCCTCAGCTGTTTATTTCTTTTTATTGGGGGTGGGTGGGCAGGTATGCTGTTAGTGAAAGAATTTATAGTGCTCTGAATGTGTAACTTGTGCCTTCAGAAAGAACAACCTGACCCTCTTCTGTTTCCAATCTGCTAAGCAAAGTTCTTGCTTTGGAGCTGTTTCTACTTCAAAGAAATTGGAGGCCAACTAACACAGGTATCTATGAACAAGAAAGAGTCATAGCCCAGCAAGTGTTTTTCACCTAGTGTGATCTCCTCCCTCCTGGTATCACTTGACCTGAGAGAACTGGGGAAGAAGAGTGTTCTGTATCCTGACCCTAGACCCTACAACCCCAGATCCTGGTCCTGGTCCCTTGGCTGTTGGGGCTCCATCTTAGAGCTTGGAGCATCCAAATGCCTCTCTGGCATCTACCTTAGTCAAGTATTGGATCATCTGCCATCTGCTGATGGCTGGTCAAGCTTTATTATTCTTGCTGTTACCTGTGTATCCACCCATTCTTTCTCTTTACCACCCATCACTCAAGTAGTCATTCACCACTTTTTAAGCACCCACTCTTTGCAGAATGTAGCTAGGGACAGTTTGTATCTTTGCTGGGGTTGACCTATTCCATGAAACACCTGAACACGTACAAAGCTATAGAGCCCTTTCTGTGGGTCAGGTTCTACGTTGGTAGAAACTGCCTAATCATGGGTTCAGGGATGCTTTTCTCTCACTTTGACCTTGTCTTGATTTCACAGTAATTTAGCTCCATCTTGAATCCCTGTTCTTTCCTATCATAGTTTGACAGTTTGGTTTGGTTTCAGCTCTGTAGCCCTCCCAACAAGATGGATGGATTCATGCTATTTAAAAGCCTTCATTTAGCACTTACCCAGTGCCAGGCATTAAAGAGAGGCTGTAAAATTTGATGGAGTCCAATTTCAAATAAGTGGCTTATTGTATAGGCAAAGCCCGTACCACCCTCCTCCCTCATAAGTTCCCTTTGGTAGACAAAGCACTAAGGCTCAGTACAAATGCAGCCAAGCAACACTTTAATTAAAAGGAAGTTTCCAGAACATTCTTTCATATTCAGAATTTTCCCTCACCTTCAAATGAGCATGAGCATCCAGCATTGTCTTTTAAATGGCTGGGTTCTGGGTGGCTGGGATAGCTCAGGTGAAAGTGAGAATATAGACACTTCTGTGTGTGTGTGTGTGTGTGTGTGTGTGTGTGTGTGTGTGTGTACATGAAGGCCAGAGGTCTACATCACTTCTCTATTTCAATCACTCTCCACCTTATTTTTTTTAATGGTGTATCTCAGTGAACCTGTTGCTCTAATTTTTTAGCTAGCCAAGGAGTCCCATATAGCCTTCTGTCACAGCCTTTCCAGTACTAGGATTACAGGTGTGCATAGCTACAACTAGCTTTTCATGTGGCTGTTGGGATCCAAACTTGAGTCCCATCTTGCCCAGGAAGCACATTATCCATTGATCCATCTTCCCAATCTCCCAAACTGTCTTAATCAGAGGTTCTGTGTGGCTCTCCAGAGATGAAGGTATAGTGACCACAAACTCTTCCTGCCCAAATGCAGCCATATTTAAAAACAAAACTTCATTTTTTTGTATTCTTAAGTAAATACCTGCATGTTACACATGGACAGCCATCCAGACAAAACCATCTTAGTGCCCTCAGCCCTTCAGAATCTTTCTAAACTTGAAATTTAAATGGAGCAACTGTGGTAATAATGAATGTGGTTACCACATGCCAACACTGTCATCATGAGAAACACATAGTCCATGTACTGCTTTGCAGGTAGATCTTGTTGTCTCTGCATTTCACAGAGAGATTCTGAGGTACAAAAGACACTCTGTCCAAGAAGAACTGTACCCGGCTTTTTCTTTTAAGCCACCAACCACTCCCAAATCATGACATAAAGACTTACTAGTTTTGAATGCTCAGCCTTAGCTTATGCTCAGTACTGGCTAGTGTTTTTTTTTTCTTTCTTTCTTTCTTTCTTTCTTTCTTTCTTTCTTTCTTTCTTTCTTTTTTTTTTTTGAGCAGAGGATCGAACCCAGGGCCTTGTGCTTGCTAGACAAGCACTCTACCACTGAGCTAAATCCCCAACCCCATGTTTTTTCTTTAACTTAAAGTAATTTGTTTCTTGCCTCAGGGAATTTTACCTTTTTATTTATTTATTTATTTTCTGTATATCCTTCTCCATCTTGCTGGCCGGGGACTGCCTGGCTAGCTGGCCCTGGGCATCTCCCTTTCTTTCTTCTTCCTCCCCCGACCCCCTCCTCCTCTTCTTATTTCTTTCTCTTTTTCTCTCCTTCCCTCTCTCCCTCTCTCCCTCCCTCTCCCTCCCTCCCTTCTAGAATTCTCCTATTTATTCTCTCTTCTCGCCAGTCCCACCTATTCTTTCTTTGCCTAACTATTGGTCATTCAGCTTTTATTAGACCAATCAAATGCCTTAGGCAGGCAATGTGAAACAAATGCAGTACATTGAAGCGGGACCCTAACTAGTTTTATTAAATAAAAACCTAATATTAGGGTGAAAGCTGAAAGATCAGAGAAGCAGAGCACCCAGCCATTTGAAACTTCTTACCTCTACCAATGCTCAGATCAAATGGGGAGATTCTGTCTCTACAAATCTGCAGAGTGAATGCACAAGTGCCTGTCTCCACCCACCTTATATTCCCATCTCCATCTCCCTAGTGCTGGGATTAAAGGTGTGAGCCTCCACCACCTAGCTCTGTTTCTCTTTTAGACTGGTTCAGTCTTCTGTAGCCCAGGATGGCCTTGAACTACTGATCTTCCTGCTTCCTTCTCCCAAGTGCTGGGATTAAAGGTGTATGGTACCACTACCTGGCCTCTATGGTTAACTAGTTGCTAACTCTGCCCTTTGATCTCCAGGCAAGTTTTATTTGTCAGAACACAAACAAAATTTCATACAACAACACATCTTTACATAATTAAACAAATGCAGCATAAACAAAACTAACACACCTTTCCACAGTTAAATTAATATTCCACAGCATAAACAAATGTAACACATCTTCACACAGTTAAAATAATATTTCACAACAGAGGACTTAAGGGGCTCAGGTAGGACTTTTAGTGTCTACCCAGTTTTGACTAGATGAAGCTCCAAAGTCTGCTAGTGTCCACTCAATTTTGCCTGGATGAAGCTCTAAAGTCTTTTCAAAGTCTCTTAGGAAATACATAGGTAATATAAAAGAGAAGAGAGACATGGAGATAAGAATGAAGCACATCTGAGTATAAACAGCACAGAAAAAATGAAATACAGTAGTTCTGCTGCTCAAGGAAGCATTTCTGGAGGCAGAGAGTTCATCTGGGGACTGCCACTGAGATGGCAGGCTGTCACACCCTTCATCTGTGAGCTCTGAAGTCAAAGAGTGTCTTCATCATATTCTTGGAGAGTGATGGAGATGATGGGAAGGACAAGTAACCACCTCTAATTCAGCAATGTCTTCAAATCAGATCTGCCCCTTGGGTAAACAGATACATTGTGCAGGAACCCACATAGCCCAGTATCTAGTCTCTTGATTCTTCACTAAGGGAGTTCGTCATCATGCTCTGGTCAGGCTAAAAGCAGGAGCATTTCAGAAGTAGACTAGGACATCTACAAAATCATATAATTAAGAACACAATAATTGATTTTGACAGTTATAGTTATCATAATGTCTACTGACAGCAATATTGACATCCTTGGTGCTATTCTGAACTGATACAAAGTGTGATGAGATCTGAATGGCACATCTGTCCTGGAGAGAAAAAACAATTCTTTCTAAAGTTAGGACAAAATGGTGGGGCCCTTTCTTGGTTCTCTAGGGTAGTAAAGCTTGGGAAGACGTGTGAGTAGTGACTCCTGCATCTTCTAGAATAAATAAATAGAGATGTACTATTATTTTTGTAATTGCTGTGACCAGATACCCAACAGAAAGCAAGTTAATGATGGTAGGGTTTCTTTGGGTTCACAGTTGGAGTGCACAGTCCATGATAGCAGGAAGATTGTGACAGCAGGAATGTGAGGCAGTTGTTCCCACTGAATATACTGTCAGCAAACAGGGAGAGAAAAATGCTGCTGTTTAGCTTGCTTTCTGCTTTATATTTAGTCCAGTACCTGAGCCCATGTGATGGTGTTGCCATGTTCAGAGTATGTCTACCCTGTTCAGTTAAACCTTTTTGGAAACATCCTCACATAAACAGAGTTACATTTCCATGTACTTCTAAATGTAGTCAAGTTGACAATGAAAATTAATCATCTCCAAGGAAAAGAGACAGTCTTGATAATTTAGGAAAGTTGACCCATAAGAATAACATGCCTAGTATTTTAGGGCTTCTATTTCTGTAAAGAGACATCTTGACCACAGCAACTCTTATAAAGAAAACATTTAATAGGGGTGGCTTACAGTTTCAGAGGTTCAGTCCCTTATCATCATGGCAAGAAGCATATCATCATGCAGGTAGACATGTTATTGGAGTAGTAGCTGAGAGTGCTACATCTTGCAGGCAACAGGAATTAGACTGAGACATTGTGCAGTGTCCTGAGCATAGAAAACCTCAAAGCCTACCCCCACAGTGACACACTTCCTCCAACAAAGCCATACCCACTCCACAAAGTCACACCTCCTAATAATGCCACTCCTTATGAGACTATGGAATCCAATTACATTCAAACTACTACAGCCAGATATATAAGTATAAGGCTTTATCACATGTTACTAGATTAACTGAGATATTTGCAATGCACAGGGGTAGACCTAGTTGAGGGAACAACTAATTGTGCCTAAAAGGATCAGCTCAGGTTCTGGAAAGGAAAAGACTATTATACTTAGGGCTCAGAGGAGGAAGACCAGGAGGGGTACAGGGTGGTGATAACACTATCTGTGAAACCTGCTTTCAAATCAATAATGAGCAGTCCTGCTCCTGCCCTGGAGTCATGCTGACCTTCCTTGGAGCTATTCAGCACCTTGTTGTCTATTATTTCTCTGGTACTAGAATATAAGCTGTCTTGGTTCAAATGTGTTTCTGTTTTCCTTATTGCACTCCAGCACTTGATATACTGTCCATATAAATATTCAATAAAATATATTTAACTGAAAGACTTTCAAAGATAATTAATGTAGGAGTGGGGATGATGGCTCAGCAATTAAGACTGAGTACTTTTCTTACAGAGGACCCAAGTTCAGTTCCCATTTCATGCTCTCTTCTGACCTCTGGGGGCTCCTGCATGCATGTGGTATTCAAAAATCCACACAGGCTCATGCATAGTGAAAAATAAGTATATTTTTTTTTTAAAAAAGATAACCAGTGTAATAATGTCTAAATAGAAAGAAAGCCATCCTGTTCCCTGACTACATTCCAGGTTTTGGTTTCTGTATCCACATTCATCATCTGACATTCTGTTTATCAGAAACACTTCTCTGTTTTCTGTTTGTCCTTATGACTGTAACCCATGAGGGTAGGGATTGGACCTTGCTTTCTGCTGTTCTTTCTACTTTACTACCACCTAGAAGTGTGCCATAAAAATTTATTGAATGAATGAGACTAGTATCTTCAGGGAGATCAGTTAGGGTCACAAAGATCCATTCTAATCCAAGGATATTGATAGACACTAGGGAGGGGAGCATGGTGGGTGGGTGTGTGTGTGTGTGTGTGTGTGTGTGTGTGTGTGTGTGTGTGTGTGTGTTTGTGTGTTTAGCAGCATGTTTCAATTTCATGAAGCTCCTGTTGATTACTGTCATTTCTTCCCTCATGCCCTCTGTATGCAAGCTCTATCTACTAGAACTTTCTGTTATCTGCCATTATTTTTTACCTGCTTAGATATAGGATCCTCAGCCTCCTATGGCTATTGAGCAGTTGAGAAGTGGCTAGAATGACTAAAGGAATAAAGTTGTATTTCTTCTAATTTTGATTCATTTACAGTTGACTGCCACGTCGTGACTCAAACATTCTGGCTAGCTTTATCTAAACTTTCAATGAGTTTTTTGTGCTCCAGAGAAGCCTAATTGCTCAAGAAACTCCTCTAAAATAGGAAACAGAGATAGCAGAATCCCTCACCAGTGCCCCTATTCTGAGCCTCACACCTGGATTAACTGTGTTTCAGTGTCAAGTTCAAGGGCTTCACATATGCTTAGCTTGTAGTAAGTGCTCAATGAAAGGTAACATCAGCTTTTACCCTCATGGCAAGCCTCAGGAAGAGATATAATCTCTAACTTACAGATTGAAAACCTGAAAGTCAAACTTTTCACTTTCAATCAATTGTACCAGATGTCCCTACTTCCAGTGAAGCAGAACCTGGGTTCTGTGCTCTACCAGGTCTGATTCCTGGGACACTAGACCACAAAACACACTTACTTTCAAGATTACAGCAGGTTATGTACTTTCAGATGAAGTTAGCTGGCAATAGTAGCCAACACCCCATTCTGGAGCTATGCTTCAGTCTTCCATATTTCATACATATTAGCCACTCTTTGTGACTGGAGGAAAAGGCAATAAAAACCAAAGAGCTCTCCACATTCTTGAGCTGAGTAACTCATAGGCCAGAAAAACAGTCGGATGCATGTGTGCTGAGGAGGAGAAGCCCATGCTGTAGCACAGAACCCAAAAAAACTAAGACAGACGTTTGAGTGAGAGGAATCGGAGGTCTACAACTGGCAATCGGGGCCAAGCACTGAAGCAGACCTGTGCTGGATAGAGGCAGCTTCCTATTCACTTTGAATGGAATTGTTTTTTACCCCCATTGCTTCAATCAGTGTCTTGTTGGTAGTACATCCTCTGTAATTATCCTTGGATGGATGAACAGGTGAATAAATGAATTTAATGGGCACAAGTTCACAGTTGCCCTCAAGCACTCCTCCTTAAAAAAGAAAAACAGTGTTTGCTCCTGCAGGCTGCAGCAATCCAGAAGGAGAGAATAATATACTCAAGCTAAAACCACTCAACCAGAGAGAATGTGAAAAGGCAATATTTGTGACAGTAATTCAGATGCAGCCTTTTGATAAAAGTCATGTGATTACAATCAGAGGATGCATATAAAACTGAGGAAACAGATTAGGTGGGATGCTGAAGGTATCCTTCTGAAGACACCCTGAAAGTTTCACCCCCTGCTTTCTGAAGATTCTGCAACCTGGCCCCAGCAAGTTTGGGGATGAGGATCTAGAAAAACTGATTCAACTTTGGTTCACTGTTCACACCTTATAAACTATTAAAAGTGATGATTGGGGAAGTCTATGTCTGGGCATCTTTCCCCATTTCCTCTGTTAAATATGGTTGGCTCTTTCTCATGTCTCTGAATTTTAGGAGTGCTGTGTGCTTAATTTTGATGTGTTTGAGATTCTCAGGCTGATTAGCCAGTGATGAAAATTAATTATGTAATATAATAGAAAACACCTTATAAACTATTAAAAGTGGTGATTGGGGAAGCAGGTAGGTGGTAAGTAGCCACTTCTTTCTTCTGCTGCATGAGATCCCCAGAAACTCTTTCTGTAGTGTGATGCCATAGAGCAAATGGATGGGAAAGTCTTTTGGTGTTAATATATACACACACACACACATACACACACACACACACACACAGAGAGAGAGAGAGAGAGAGAGAGAGAGAGAGAGAGAGAGAGAGAGACCTGTCAGTTATACAGATGAGAAAACTGAGGCTCAGATACAGGCCAGGTTCATTATCTCAATCTACCTACCTTCTTTGTGTTGGCAGAAATGCAGTGTAACTAGTATCCAAGACATCATCCCCAATCATGGGTTGAGTATCCCTTATCTGAAATGCTGGGAACCAAAAGTATTTCAGAGTTTTGGATTATTGATACTCTGTCTGAAGCATTCTTCAACTAGAAAGGAGAAATGTTGATTCTTTTTTATGACAAATAGGACTCATTTCTCCAGTGGCCCTTTATGTGGACACAACAGACACAAAGGCCTGTCCTTGTGGAACTTTCAGTCTTCTCTGAGGAAACACAGAAATATAAGTGTGTGTGTGTGTGTGTGTGTGTGTGTGTGTGTGTGTGTGTGTGTGTGTGAATATACACTAGATGATGGCATATTCTTTGAGGAAAAATAAGACAGGAAGGAAAGTTGAGGGTGTTAGGGTTCCAGAAGAGAGGGCATGGCTCTATTAAGTGGGAGTGTGGGACCAAGAGCCCTTGCTGATAATGTACTTGAATCTGAGTGATGATCTGACTTAAAGCCCAGTACAGGCTAGAGACTAGGAGTGGATTTTATAAATAACAGAACATCTAACCATAATGTTATTGACTACCTATGAAATTAATGGTTTCAGTATCTAGTTAATGGATTCACATTTTTCCCTAGTTTGAAGAAACAAAGGACCATTGTGTTTGATCAAGCAATAGAAAACCTAAGACAGGATAGTTCAACTCTTTGACCTTAGCTCTACCAATAGCCAGGCAATACAGAAACTGAGAAGAGAGGAAAGCCATCATCCCTCAATAATTGTCTTCTGGCAGCATTATTCTCTTTCTATATATGATTCCAAGGGTGATTTATTTAATAAGTCCTCTGCCTGCATTTAAATCAAACTGACATTGGCTGTAGAAAAAGATTCTTTTATAATCATTAACTTGAAACCCCTCAAGGTGAGGGACCATAGCTCATTTTTCCCTGCATAACCCATAGCTGTGAGCTTTGTGAATATTGTTTTGTTGGAGAATATTCTACAATAAGGTATAACCAATATCAGAGAAGTAGCTCACTAATTTCTTTTTTAAATTTTTTAGTAATATATAATATCAGACACTGCTTGGGTGACCAAGAACCAGAGACTAGATAACCGAGAGAGACCTAGGGTAAAACCAAATGCTACTGTTTTTTGTTTTGTTTTTTTTTTAAATTAGACTCCTTCTCCTGGGCTCTATATCCTGGCCCACACCACAAGATGCTTTACCAGAAGCCTGGCTTCTTCTAGGGACCCCAGGTAAAATATTGTCCACTGCCCACTAACACCCCTTAAAGCTCATTCAACACCTGCCTACAGCACCCCTCCCCTGGGCTCCATATCCTGGCCAACACATACATCTAGCTGCTTTACCAGAGGCCAGGGCAGATCTAGGGATCCCAAGTAAGACATTGTCCACTGCCTGCTAGCACTACTTAAAGTCCACCCAACACCAAAACCTCCTTTGAACTGCATATCCTGGCCCCCACACAATTCTGGCTGCTTTATTGGTGTCACGCTGGTACTAGGGACCTCAGATAAGACATCCCCCACTACCAGCCAACATTCCTTAAAGCCCACTCAACAACCCTAGGCTGCACCTCCTTTCCTGGGTTCCATATTTTAGCAAACAACTTCAGCAGAAGACATTTGCTTTACCTGAAACCAGGCAAGGAGGACTTTGGAACTTTGTGTAAGAAAATCATTGAGTGTTCAGTGCTCTTGGTGAGCTGTTCTGTAGGAGATTGGGACATCAGAATGTTGAGGACAATGCAAAAGGTGGAGGTCTGGCTAGTGAAGTCTGAGGGAAGTTTAAAGACTCAAACTGGGCCATTTGTTTTTCATTTATATTGGCTCACTAGTTTCTTAAGAGAGACATCAGAATCTTGCCAGAGTACTCCTAATTCTGATTTCTTTTTGTATTTGGCGTGAAGCTTTTTTTGAAAAAAGCCACTCAGAAAGTTAAAGTAAATAAATGTTTCTGCTGGAATAAGGCAGTTGTTACTAGCCCATGCCATGGTTTTCCATGTTTCTAGTCTCCATGCTGAACATGACCAAAAATACTAAACCTTCAGCCATCTTTAAAGTCTCCATGATGACCATCTCTTCCTCCAAGCTGTGCCAAATAGGAGACTGAATAGCCCAGGAATAGGTACGTGGGATGGCCCGATCTCTTCCCTAGTATGTCCTCCTTTCCACATCTGCAGCTCTTCTATGTATCATCCCTCCTTCTGAAGCTATCTCTAAAAGGCAGTGGCTCACAATCATACCTCCATCAGTTTAATAGAGTGAAGATAATTTAATCACTGTTTAACGAGGAGGGATCTTGAATGTCTAGAGGTTATAATTAAAAGAATGCTAGTGATCATTATCAGCATCCATTATCACTGCCTAGCCCCTCCTCTTTAGTTCCTTTGGCAACTTTTCTAGCTGTTGTCACCTGTCCCAGACTTTCTTTGAATATCTGGGGATACTGTCCCACATTTCCTAACTTCTCTCTTCACTGTCCTCAACTTCCATTATTCCTTTACTTCCCATCATCCTTCCAGTCACTAGCTGTTCCCAGCTTGCTTCATCCTCTGTACATGGAAAGTCAATATCCAGCTTTGCCTGGGACTCCTAGACCCCAGTATCTTTAGATGGACCCTTGGTTATGAGGGAATCATCTCCATTTATGTAAAGAAACCTTAGGTCTCCAGGTGCAACTTGGTGTAAACACACTTTTCTTTGAGGAGAAAGCTGGACAAAAGGCAGTGTTTGACCTTCCCCTGTGAGGCCTTTCTCTCTATCCCCTGCTGCTTACCTTCCTGCTGTCCTTGAAATGGTACCAGTGAGTTGTGGTATCATGATACCAATGATCTGACACTAGTGAGTTGTGAAGCCAGCCAAGACCTCCAGAGAGATTGAAAGGTGACTAGCAGAGACAAAGAAGAAAATACTGTTAGCAAATTGATTCCATGGAGTGTTGTGGGAACCTAAAGGAGTTTAATGGTGGACATTTCTGGAACTGCTTACTTGGAGGTCTGACAAGTTTTGTCCTGTCTCACATGAAATCTGTCATGCCCTGTCTTCTCGGCACTAGGTGAACAGGCTCTGTGTCCACTCCACTGTCAGAGCTGCCCTAGTACTCAGTTTTCTGGCATAATTATTGCACCAAAAAGGCAGCCATTTGACTTTCCCACAATCACCATCTGGAGACAAGAGTCACTTGTTTTCAGCCGGGCGGTGGTGGCAAACGCCTTTAATCCCAGCACTCGGCAGAGGCAGGTGGATCTCTGTGAGTTCGAGATCCAGGAAAGGTACAAAGCTACACAGAGAAACCCTGTCTCGAAAAACCAAAAAAAAAAAAAAAAAAAAAAAAAAAAAAAAAAAAAAAGAAAAAAGAGTCACCTGTTTTCTGTTCTTAAAAAAATAAAACAAAACAATTAATCAACAGTTCCCTGCTGGGGAGACCCTCCTTTAATAAACAGGAATTATTCTTATAGATCCAGGAAACAAGTCATTCATGGGTCATTAAAGAATTTCACTCAATCTTGAATCACCAGGATCTGCCATAAGGCCAGTACAGAGCACTATAGAATGATTGTCAATAAATGTGTAAAAAGTAAGAGAGAAAGCTTAGGGGATCAGGAGATCCCAGCTGGATCAAGAACAGAAAGGGAGAATGAGGAATAACAGACCATGATAAATGAAGACCACATGAAACCAGAAATAGGCAGAGTGCTGGAGAGGTCCCCAGAAATCCACAATGATATATCCTCTGTAGTCTGCTGGCAATGGTCGAGAGAAAGCCTGATCTGACCTAGTCTGGTGATCACATGGCCAAACACCCTAACAGTCGTCTTGGAACTCTCATCTAATAACTGATGGAAGTGGATGCAGAGATCCTAGGCCAGGCCCCAGGTGGAGCTCCAGGTGTCCAACTGTCGAGATAGGGGGTCTGCAAGAGCATGAATTGTTGAATCCAAGATTGCAAAAAGCACAGGGACAAATAGCCAAACAAATGGAAGCACATGAATTATGAACCAAAGGCTGTGGAGCCCCCAGCTGGAACAGGCCCTCTGGATAAGTGACACAATTGAATAGCTTGAACTGCTTGGGAGGCACCCAGTCTGTGGGACCAGGATCTGTCCTTAGTGCATGAGCTGGCTGTTTGAAACCTTGGGCTTACACAGGGACACTTTGCTCAGTCTGGAAGGAGGTGACAGGACCTGCCTGTACTGAATCCACCAGGTTTAAATGAATCCCCAGGGGTGCCTTGATCCTGGAGGACATGGGAATGGAGGGGAGAGGCTGGTGGGAAGGCAGGGGTGGGGACGGGAGGGGGGAGGACAGGGGAACCCATGGCTGATGTATAAAATTTAAAACAAATAATAATAAAGAAAAAATATTTATTTAAAAAAAAAGTAAGAGGACAAGAGGGAAAAAGGAAGTATGGGGAGGAATGCACAAAAAATAACACCATAGCCATCTCATATTCTTTCTGAGACATATGGAGTCTCTGCTGTCACTCGAGGCTTGATCCTTCCTTTCCTCAGCTCTGCTTCCAGGGCTCTTGCCTTTGGCTTTAAGCCAGTTATCCCATCTCATTCCTGAGCCAAATCAGTAATAACATGTAACAATCATTGTGAGAGTATTTAACATTGGATAAGTGCTTTTAGTTAGATTTAAGAGGTGGTCTGCAAAATAGGCTCATTTGTAATATGTATATTTCATTGATGACAGAAAACTTAAGGCTCAAGAGTTGAACTAACAACTAATGGAAGTTTCCTAATATTTTCTTTTCAAGTCCTCCTATATAACCTATGTAGCACAGAATGACCTTAAACTTACTATGTAGCAGAGGATGACCTTGAACTCCAGATGCTGCTGCCTCTACAGAATAGACTGAAACTTAAAAAAGAAATGAACAAAAATAAATGCTTTCTCTCTTGATTTGCATTCATCAGGCATTTTGTTACCAAGGAAAGTAATTAACATGGCCTATAACAAATGATGAGTTTCTCTCTTCTGCCTATGATTGTGCCAGTTACTTTCTGGCAGGTAAAGAGAGCAGAAAGCTACAAATGAAAACTTGGGAAGGTAAATGAGGAGAGGAGACATAACACTGGTAAATCACGAACCATTCTAAGGAAAATATACACTATGGGTGAAAAATTACTGATCCATACTTCAACATGTAAAATGTACCTACAAGCCAATAAAAATAGGGTGTGGATGTTCTTCCCTGAGGTAACTACAAACAAGTCTATTAATACATGAAGCAGGAAAACTGAAGCAGGAATTGAACACTGGCAGTGATAATAAAGACAGGTATGAACAATTGCTCTTGCTGGAGTAACTGTAAATCTTACGAACATTTTTATATAGCAGTTGAAAAAATGCATGTTTTAAAAAGATATATATATTTTTATATTGCAATATCACTTCTAGAAAAATTTAAGAGATGAGAAGGATATATACTATTATGTGTAATTAAATGTTTAAAAACATGGCCAACTTTCAAAAACATCAATTTGTTAACTCTTAGTATATCTGTAGAATAGAATAATGTGGAATACATGCATGAAATGAAGGTTGTTGGTATGAGGATGGTGACGTACAACTGTGAAATGAAGTATCATCACCCTTGCGCCATTGTCATTACTGTCAGAATATGTTTACATATCTGACTGGACTAAGCATTTCAGATCAAACTACCTCAAGAGATAAACTGCAAGTCAATTTGTTTGTTTTAAGCCCCTCTCTCTATGAGTGAGTGAGTGTGTGTGTGTGTGTGTGTGTGTGTGTGTGTGTGTGTATGACACATTGGCTCCCCTGATATGGGTGTTGGAAACTGAACTTTGGTCCTTGGAAAGAACAGCCATTTCCTTTGACCACACATTTTTATTTTCTTCTTTCATGTTTTTTCTGAAAGTTTTTTTCTGAAAGGTTTTATTATTTTTTCTTGCTTCATCATCAGATGAAATGCTTGCAAATCTGTTAGACACATAAGGTTTGTCCCACCCAGACTCCACTGACATGTAAACTTTGAGAACATGTTACTTGAAGTGAGGACAGAAGAAGGCTGGTGTCTGGGAAATGGTCCCTGAGGTGTAGGGACCCCCTGCACAGCTTTCTAGGTTTCATCCCCTCCTAAATCACCTCTCCTCCATGGGCAGGAAAACAGGGAGATTTATGCCTGATGCTTCTTGCTTATACCCATTTTTATTTTTAAAAAATTATATCAAGACAGGAGGCAGATGGAAAGACATAATTTTTTAATTTATTATATTTGTATTTTAATTTCACACATCAGCCATGGGTTCCCCTGTCCTCCCCCCTCCTGTCCCCACTCCCACCTTCCCCCCAGCCCCTCCCCTTCATTCCCATCTCCTCCAGGGCCAAGACTCCCCTGGGGATTCATTTAAACCTGGTGGATTCAGTACAGGAAGGTCCTGTCCCCTCCTTCCAGACCGAGCAAAGTGTCCCTGTGTAAGCCCAAGGTTCCAAACAGCCAGCTCATGCATTAAGGACAGATCCTGGTCCCACAACCTGGGTGCCTCCCAAGCAGTTCAAGCTATTCAATTGTGTCACTTATCCAGAGGGCCTGTTCCAGCTGGGGGCTCCACAGCCTTTGGTTCACAATTCATGTGCTTCCATTTGTTTGGCTATTTGTCCCTGTGCTTTTCCAATCTTGGTCTCAACAACTCATAGTCCCTCCTCTTTCTCGACAATTGGACACCTGGAGCTCCACCTGGGGCCTGGCCTAGGATCTCTGCATCCACTTCCATCAGTTATTGGATGAGAGTTCCAGCACGACCGTTAGGGTGTTTGGCCATGTGATCACCAGACTAGGTGAGATCAGGCTTTCTCTCGACCATTGCCAACAGTCTACAGAGGATATATCATTGTGGATTTCTGGGGAGCTCTCCAGCACTCTTGGTTTGTGCCATTAGTATCAGGAAGGTATTAATTGATACTGTCAGCCTGTATTTCTAGGGGAGAACATTCTAGCTGGAATGGCATGGGCCTTTTTTTATTTCCTGCCTATACCATGCCATTCTTGTCACTACCCATCACTGTTCATTTTCATCTGTACAAACATTAAAACAGCATATTAATTTTGAGGAACAAAATCTAGAGAAATTGATTTGTCAGTGAATAGTTATAATTTACTACCAATTTTCAAAATGGTTACTTGGGTTAATTTATCCAGTCACTTATCTATTGCTACCATGTCCTGTTCCAGCCCTGTCAAAAGTGACTGGCTAAGGACAAAGATGCTGTTTCTGTTATCTGTATGTGCTACTGGAATTGAGACTGTCTTCCCTTATTTCCCTTTCTTCCTTCTGTTTATCCATTGTCTTTCCATCTGTCTGCCCACCTATCATCGATCCATCCATGTACCACCTAGTGAACTAATCAGGTTATGTGCTAAGCATTGGGAGAGACCAAACAAGACCTTTGTCCTTTTCTGAAAAGGTATCATGACTAGTAGAGGATGGGGCCAATGTTAGGACTGTCTAGGAAATACAATGTCAGGCAGAATCCCAGAGCAATCACCCAATCTACTGGTCACCTATTTCCTGACCACAAAGCACCTGTCATTACTTATTTCTTGCTTCTTCAGGTCACCTACTTGCTGACAGGAAAACTGACCTCAAAGTCCAGGCATGAAGAAATCAAAAGAAATGACACCCTGTCCCCAGGAGCATACTAGTAAATGATAAGGGTTCTTGAGGTAATTGCTATTAACTTGGAAAAACCTTGATGTCAACTATGTAGGGTCACTCCCTACACTATAAGGCTAAACCAGAATTATAAGTCCCACAGTACCTAGCACCCGTTCTTGAAGAAGATTCTAGAAGGTAACTTACAAAGCTCTTACTGATATCCTATAGTACAAGGTCTATGGTTCAGTGAAGTCATAAGGGAAAAGAGACAGGCTTCCACCAAACACATATTAGAATCCTCCCAGGCTTTCTGTTTCTGTGGTCTTTCTCATTTAGTTTTCTAGGTAAGCCTGTGACAATTTATTATGTTTTCACCAGCAAAGAAATTGTGGTTTAAGAAGGTTAATTGACTTGACCAGAGTCATGGGTAGCTAGCTGCAAAACCCTGCACCCTAGAAGAACTGACTGCTCTTTCCATCCACCTGCAATTAGAAAAGCAGCATGCTCACATTCCACTGTTTGGCACTTAGTTTGAAATTCTCCCCTGGGAATGATTTCATCAGACTTTGCACTACAATACTGGTTCCTGAAAATACACTCAACCAAATGCATTGCAGACATGGGAGAGGAAACTGAAAAAACAGAAGTGCATGCAGAGGCTCCTGGCAAGGTGTCCTGTGAACCAGTTCACAAATTTTGATTCATTTAACAAGCATTTGAAGAGCAACTTCTCTGAGAATGGCACCTGCAGTTTGTTTTCCTATTCCCTGTAATATCATTCTCCCTCTCCCCAGCACCCACTGAGCTTGTAATTAGACCATCATTGGTATTTGTAGGGTGACTGAAATGGAGCTCAAACTTCACTGTAGAGAAGGTCAGAGTCATGGATTTAGAGGAGGGCTTCCAGGAAATGGGAGTAATCCCTGAGACTCACAGGCATACATAGAGATACTGCATGTTTTAAAATTATAAAGAGCCTTTATGGGGCCTGTGGCTGAATAGTTCAGCTCTGTAATAGTTGAAGTTGACATGATAAGATACATATTGAAACCGAATCTTCTTTAGGTATTAGGATCAATCCTTAATGTCACTGTTGTATTTAGAGTTGGAATCTTTGGGAAATAGATAGAGTCATCACAAGAACAGAAAGCCAAACATGATGCCCTGCACAGCCTCCAGACTTCACCCACAAGAAGGTCATCACTAGATGCAGGTCCTTAAACTTCAGATCTTTGAGATATACACACATCTTTTCTCTGTAATTTACCCGGCCTTGGGTATTTCATTAGAATAATGGAAACAGACTAAAGTGTGGATGGATCCCTTATATATTTTTACTACAATGGAATAGCTTCTTTAGGATATCACCAGTCTTATGGAGCTCAGAGGCACTAATTATTTATTCATTACCCACAAATTTTGATGTGGCTACATCCAAAGTTAGCCATACCATTAGTACCTCATGCCTTGAATGTGGGATCATTACTGTGAGCAAGAGGGCTAGGATTATCTACAGAGTTTTGGGGGCTAGAGTGCATGGATGCTCAAGATGTTTTTCTTTTACATGATATTAGATCCTCCAAGGACAAGCATCTGGCATTTATCTTGTCTGAAACAGTGATAGACAAATTCTTTCTTAAGCTGTTGTTAAATCACAAAGTAAAAGCAAGCATGATTTCAAAACAGAGAGCAACTTTTGACAAAATCTCTCAATTATCAAATAGAAACTCTTAACAAAGAGCACTTTGCAGATGTCAAAAGCCCTACTTTTCCTCGAATGCGAAGGTCAAAAAAACCCTTTCTTGGACTGGATCTGCCTGTTTTACCTGACTCTCAGTAAAACATTGTAATTGTGTTATGCTTATGTTATAATTCTGTAACCCTGACTATTTGCCTGCCAAGTCCCCCATTTGTGAAACTTCCTATCCCTGAGCTATAAAAGCCCTTATTTTCCACATTTCCACTGTTGACCTCTTGGACCCTACCTTTAGGGAGAGACAGTCCATGTACACAAATAAAAACACCTGCTTTAATTGAAAAAAAAATTGTAATTGAAGTCTGTTGACCCCTTCCTGGTTTGTCTGAAAAAGGAAAAAAAAAAATGTATTGATGTATCAAGGTGTCTCATGCCCCAGGTGGGATTTTTCTGAGAATATTTCTTTAGAATGCAATTGTTACCAGGGGAATTTGACAACTGCACTTCACAAATCATCCCTTAGTTCTTCTTTTTCATGTCCTTAAAAGCTTTTTCTAAGAAAAGCATTTCTACATAGCTTGAGAAAAAGAGTAAAGACCTCTGACAAGTTTATAAGTCAGCCCTTGTAAGGAGTCATTTGTTTGTATGCTAGGAGCCCCAAGCCTCCTCATTGCCTGTCAGTTCCAGAGAGCAGCAGTGTATCACTACTTGCCCAAGGTACATCACTGGAGCTTGCTGTCTCCAGAGGAAGAGGAAAAGTAGGGGTAGGGATTGAGGTTGACTCTCCCTGCTACACCTTCCCTAACCTTTGTTATTCACTGTCAGACACCCATATGGGGCTCTCTCATTGTGTCCTCTTTACTTGAGACTTTGTGGAATATATAAGTTGGGGAAGGGAACAGCACTTAATTAATACTCAGTTGTTGCCTTGGGGTGGGGATAGGGAACAAAATAGAAAGGAAACCTGTCTTTATTTAAATGACAGCACACGGGCTGGGGATTTAGCTCAGTGGTAGAGCACTTGCCTAGCAAGCGCAAGGCCCTGGGTTCAATCCAATCCTCAGCTCAAAAAAAAAAAAATGTGATTCTCTAAAACTCCTTTGGCTGCAGTGGTGGTGCACGACTTTAATCCCAGCACTCAGGAGGCAGAAGCAGGCAGACCTCTGTGAGTTCAAGGCCACCCTGGTCTCCAAAGTGAGTTCCAGGAAAGGTACAAAGCTACACAGAGAAACCCTGTCTTGAAAAACCAAAAAAAAAAAAAAAAAAAAAAGTTGATAGCACACTCTAATCACATGTCTCCAAACCAGGAGTCCTGACTAGTGTATGAATTGCAGAAATGTGGTTAAAAGAGCCTGGTTAATTGTAAGATATATTACTTTGCCTTAGTAAAGCCATGGGAATAACAATTACTAAAGCTGAGTGTCGATGATTTAACCTAAATATTGTTAGTATTTAAGCGGTGGTAGGAACACATCCCGAACGGGACAAGACCACAGAAGAGTTTTATTAAAGAGGATAGAGGTGACAGGCCTGTGTGAAACACACGTGGGTGAGGAGATAAGGGGGGCTCATGCAAGATGGCACTGGCTTTATAAAGGTTGGGCCGCACATGCGTACAGGAACCCATGTGGGTACTCCACGCATGCGCGTAGATTACATGGCTGCACGTGCACTTTATGCAACCACGTAAAGCCACAGAGTCCCGGTCCCGTGAGATGTCTGACCCAGAGATGGCTGTTCTGAACCGGAAATAGTTAGGCGGTCCGCCAGGCAAGCCCAACTGTGTGGACATGTAATTCTCTATCATTCCCGACTCTCATGTTTTAAAAAAAAAAAAAAATTGTGGATAGATGGGTATGGGACGCCATTTCTCTCAAAGACTGCTTCAGGCTGAATGGTGGACGTTGATTGGTTCTTGGGGGGAGATGGGGAAGCTGGCTCCTGAAGTCCTGGGGTGAAGTCCTGCAGCTGTGTCCATCTTCCATGGTGTGGCTGGTCCTGGGATGAAGTTCTGTCATGCCTTGTCCTGCGGCTGTCCGTCCTTCATGGTGTGGCTGGGAACCTTCTGTCTGACAGGACACTGGTGACATAAAAAGCTTAGAGAAAAGACTCATTATTATTCTGTTTTTGGAGTTGACATTTATCTGAGGTATATCTGGCCTGTCCAGATGGAGACAAGGCACTTATCTGAGGTAGATCTGGTCTGTCTGGTTGGAGACATGTTAAAAGTGGCTGTGATGTTTTAGTACTCTGCTTGGTTTTTTACCTGAGACAAGCCTTATTTGAGGTAGTTTATTTAAGGCACCTGCTTGTTTTGTTTAGCATTTGGGATATACAGGTGATCAGTTGTTGAGTATTGAACAGTGATAGATTGTTACATCCTTACCGCCTGGATATTTTGATGGTCTCTTTTGCCTCCGGCTCTATGTGGCCCTAGTTGGGAAGGGTGATACCTTATTCTTCTGGAATTGGTGACAAAGCAGTGGATCCTGATGTCCTCTGGAGCTTGAGAGTGGAAGGGAACTTATTTTTTTGAATTAGGTACAAGGCAAAGATCATGGCCCTGTCTGTATGCACATGAGAAACACAGGCAGTAACTTTGAAAGCATTTCCTTGCTTTGGGACTCTTCTTTTCTGTTTTCTTTTCTTTTTGATGCTTTTCCTTCCTTTTCTTTTCTGCAGGGGAGGGAAGTGGAGGAGACACATGCCTCCCAAGTGGAAGACTTTTCTGAACAGCCTGTTTTTGGTTTGTACCAGTTATGTGGCATTGTGTGAATTGGCATATATAATAATATTGCAATTAACAAGGACAAGGCATAATAATGGAAAAGATGATGACTGAGATACAAGAGATTTTTGATGGAAAAGAATAGATGAAAAAGAAATTATTGCAAACTACAAGGAGGATCTGGACAGATATAATGTACTTGAAATTGATGTTAATAATATCCTTACTGCTATTTTTATACTTGATTAGAATGCTTTTGGATTCTGTGCATGTATGTATGTTAACATGTGTATGTGTCTGTGTGCATGCAGGTATATACATGTGCCTGCATGTGTGTGTGTGTGAGAGAGAGACAGACAGACAGACAGACAGACAGACAGAGATACAGAGACAGAGAGATCCATAGATCAATTTTGAATATCTTCTGTCACCAATCACCTTATTTTTTTTTTTGGCAACAGTAACTTTCACTCTCTGTAGTCATCATTTTGCTAGTGACCCCAAGAACCTCCTGTTTCCACCTCAGTACTAGTGTTACATGTGAGTGTTACTACAACAAGACTTTATTACAAACATGAGAGCATGAGAGACCACAAATTCAGATCCTTATGTTTGTGCAGCAAGCACTTCATCACTGAGCCATGTCCTCATACCCTAGTTTTGGACTATTTTAATTATTTCTCTCTCTCTCTCTCTCTCTCTCTCTCTCTCTCTCTCTCTCTCTCTCTCTCTCTCTCTGTGTGTGTGTGTGTGTGTGTGTGTTTATGTGTGTATATGCCTGAGTGAATTTATGGGCATCTTGTGCTGTCAGGTGCCCACAGAGGCCAAACTGAGTCGATCTCTGTGGAACTGGAGTTACATGCAGCTATAAGCTAGTGGATGTGGGTACTGGGAACTAATCCAATTCCTCTACAAGAGCAGTATGCACTATTTACTGCTAAGCCATCTCTGCAGTCCCTATTGTTTTTTGACTCTTAAGAATCAATCTCACTGTTAGAAACACTCTTAAGTGTCATTGTGTCCCACCCTATCTGTAAATCACTTCTACTTACTTTAGTCAACATAGCTCTCCTACAACCCACTTGATATCCTTCTTCCACTGGAACACAGTAGATGGGACCAGAGTCTCACATTGAATATAACAACTGATCTGGCTCCACTGGCAGTGTTTCTATGACATCACTCAATGTTCTACTTAAAAGGAATTTGTGGAACTGAATCAAAATGTAGTCTTGGATTGTGTGGGTTTTGCCAGAGAAGAGACAAGGACTCAGAGTCATTGGAAAACTCCTCATAGAAGAGGTTGGTCTCAGCCTAGCAGTGTATGGAAGAGTGTGAGAGAAGTATACAGAGATGTGTATGACAATAGCACATCATCTACAGGCCGTCAGTGAGGGCAGCCTTATCATGAGTGTTAACAGAGAGGAGAACTTCCAGCAGAAGGAACAGCTTCTAAAATATTATAGAACACAGACGTCTGCCTGTGCTTATATCCTATTACATGGGCCAGAACACAGAAGGTCCCTCCCTTATTCTGATAAATGTCTACTAGAAGGTTGTTTGGGCAAGTTGAAACCAAGCCAAGGAGTCTAGGCTTGGAGTCATCAATAAGAAAGGGTCTATGTTTTGTTTGTCAGCCCATTAATAATACTGTGATATCTAATTAATGAAACACAAGTCCTGGTACATGATATTGCAGGAAGATTTATCAAGCAGTAGCCCAAGTTGGAGGAAAAGTGCAAGTCAGAGTCAGGTACTGAAGGAGACCCATGTATCACCTATGGAACAGATTCCCGGAGACTTTCAAGGGACAGAAGGGGAAGGGAAGGGAACCAACTATGTACTCCAGAAGCCTATTTTGAGTCCCAGCTCTGCCTTCTTATAGCCACATGCCCATCTTATGCTTTCAACTTCAGTTTCCTCATCTGTACAGTGGGGACAGAGGTACATATCCCAGACCAGCTGTGAAAAATTAATGGAATTATGCATCTGTTTCCAGGAAGCACTCAATGTGATTGCTTTTCATCCTTTACTTTTTCTGTTGTGGAATATTAGTTGAAGATATCTTATATTTGTTTATGCTATGGAATATTTGTTTAAATGATGCAAAGATGCATTGCATTCTTTTATTTGGCATTTGTTTAACTCTGTGAAGCTGTGTTACTTTGCCTATCTGAAATACCAAATTGATCTAATAAAGAGATGAACATCCAATAGGTTGGCAGGAGAGAGAAATAGGCAGGGTTGTCAGGCAGAGAGAATAAATAGAAGAACAAGAAGAGGAGTCAGAAAAAGAGAAGGAGATTAGGACACCAGAGGCCAGCCACAGAGCCACACAGGCAGCCATGGAGTAAGAAAGAAAGAAATGTATATAAAATAAAGAGAGGTTAAAAGCCCAGGGGCAAAAAGTGGACAAAATAATTTAAGTTAGAAAAGGTGGCTAGAAACAAGCCAAGCTAAGGCCAGGCATTCATAAGAATAAATAGATAAGTAGTCTCTCTGCATTTAATTGGGAGCCGGGTGACACGCTCCTCAAACAGTTAAAGAAAGTTACATTTTTCTAAATTAGATTTTGACTTCATGGAATTCAAGGCTATAGAATGTGCTACTTGGAAAATGTCATGCTTTTTAAGAAATTGAGATGTTTGTGGTTTTGACATGCAGACTTTCAATGATACCCTGTTGAAATTTTGGATATATAGGAGGTGAAAGGGGACTGAAGTTTAGATGTGGTTTCCTTAGATGTAATGGGACTGTAGACATTGATTCTGGAGTCTTCAACAAGGATATAAACATTTAATGAAGAAGACAAGAGTTTAAAAAAAAAAAAAAGGAAGCAGAGATTGGGATCTTGATATTAGGGCATGAACTAACATCACATTTTATGAAACTATCCATTTAATAGTACTTTTTCAGACATTGCCTCCAAAATACATGCTTTTTTTCTTTTTAGGTTTCTTCTACAGCAGCTAGCAAGACTACCTACCCATGTAGGTACACACGTGGATGACCATTTAAAAACTCTTTTTTTTTTTTTGTAGATATCTGTTAAGTGATGGATTCTGTAATTGAAGAAGTATAATAGCAAAATAAAAGCAAAGTTCTTTGTGAGATAGTTGAAATATATATATATATATGAAACACTACAATTGCCAGAGTAGATTGCCAATTAAATATAAAAGTATAACTTAAGTTCAGCATTGTTCTTAAAGGTGTATTTAGAAATTGACATTGACTAATCTCATTGGTAACATGCAACATAATTAAAAGTAGATAGATTTCTAGGAAATGGTAACCAACACCAGTGTATTAGGCTGATTTTTTTTTTTAGATTTTTTTCTTTATTATTATGTGTTTTAAATTTTATACATCAGCCATGGGTTCCCCTGTCCTCCCCCCTCCCACCCCACCCCTGCCTTCCCCCCAGCCCCTCCCATCCATTCCTGTGTCCTCCAGGATCAAGGCACCCCTGGGGATTCATTTAAACCTGGTGGATTCAGTACAGGCAGGTCCTGTCACCTCCTTCCAGACTGAGCAAAGTGTCCCTGTGTAAGCCCAAGGTTTCAAACAGCCAGCTCATGCACTAAGGACAGACCCTGGTTCCACAGACTGGGTGCCTCCCAAACAGATCAAGCTATCTAGTTGTCTCACTTATCCAGAGGGCCTGATGCAGCAATCTACAGATTCAACGCAATTCCCATCAAATTACCAACACAATTCTTCACAGATCTGGAAAGAATAATACTCAACTTCATATGGAAAAACAAAAAACCCAGGATAGCCAAAAGAATCCTGTACAATAAAACAACCTCTGGAGGCATCACAATGCCTGATCTCAAGCTCTACTATAGAGCTACTGTAATAAAAACAGCTTGGTACTGGCATAAAAACTGACATGTGGGCCAATGGAATCGAATTGAAGACCCTGACATTAACCCACACACCTATCAACATATAATTTTTGACAAAGAAGCCAAAAATGTACAATGGAAAAAAGAAAGCATCTTCAACAAATGGTGCTGGCATAACTGGATGTCAATGTGTAGAAGGCTGCAAATAGATCCATATCTGTCACCGTGCACAAAACTTAAGTCCAAGTGGATCAAAGACCTCAACATAAATGCAGTTACTCTGAACCTGATAGAAGAGAAAGTAGGAAGTACTCTTGAATGCATTGGCACCGGAGAGCACTTTCTAAATATAACACCAGTAGCACAGACACTGAGAGAAACAATCAGTCAATGGGACCTGTTGAAACTGAGAAGCTTTTGTAGAGCAAAGGACATGGTCAACAAGACAAAGCGACAGCCTACAGAATGGGAAAAGGTCTTCACCAACCCCACATCTGACAGAGGGCTCATATCCAGAATATATCAAGAACTCAAGAAATTAGACATCAAAATGCCCAACAGTACAATTAAGAAATGGGCTATAGAACTAAACAGAGAATTCTCAACAGAGGAAGCTCAAATGGCTGAAAGACATTTAAGGAATTGTTCAACATCCCTAATTATCAGGGAAATGCAAATCAAAACAACTCTGAGATACCACCTTACACCTGTCAGAATGGCTAAGATCAAAAGCACAGATGACAACTTATGCTGGAGAGGATGCTGAGCAAGGAGAACTCTCCTCCACTGCTGGTGGGAATGCAAACTTGTACAGCCACTTTGGAAATCAATATGGCGCTTTCTTAGAAAATTGGGAATCCATCTCCCCCAAGACCCAGCTGTAGCACTCTTGGGCATATACCCAAGGAATGCTCAATCATACCACAAGGGCATTTGCTCAGCTATGTTCATATCAGCATTGTTTGTAATAGCCAGAAACTGGAAACAACCTAGATGCCCTTCAACTGAAGAATGGATAAAGAAAATATGGTTCATATACATAATGGAGTACTACTCAGCAGAGAAAAACAATGACATTATGAGGTTTGCAGGCAGATGGATGGATCTAGAAAAAATCATCCTGAGTGAGGTAACCCAGACTCAGAAGGACAAATATGGTATGTACTCACTCATAGTAGGATACTAGATGTAAAACAAAGATGACTAGACTGCTACACAACTCCAGGGAGGCTACCTAGAAAACAGGATCCTAGGAATGGCCCAGGGATCACCCAATGACAGAGAAATGGATTAGATCTACATGAACAACCTGGATGACAGTGAGAATAATGAAGGGCAAGGTTTGAGGGAAAGTAAGCTTAGGGGAGCAGAAGATCTCAGCTGGGTCAAGAACAGAAAGGGAGAACGAGGAATAACAGACCATGATAAATGAAGACCACATGAGAACAGGAATAAGCAGAGTGCTGGAGAGGTCCCCAGAAATCCACAATGATGCATACTCTGTAGATTGCTGGCAGTGGTCCAGAGAAAGCCTGATCTGACCTAGTCTGGTGATCACATGGCCAAATATCCTAACAGTCATCCTGAAACTCTCATCCAATAACTGATGGAAGTGGAGGCAGAGATCCTCAGCCAGGACCCAGGTGGAGCTTCAGGTGTCCAATTGTCGAGAAAGAGGAGGGATTGTAAGAGCATAAATTGTTGAGACCAAGATGGGAAAAAGCACAGGGACAAATAGCCAAATGAATGGAAGCACATGAATTATGAACCAAAGGCTGTAGAGCCCCCAGCTGGATCAGGCCCTCTGGATAAGTGACACAATTGAATAGCTTGATCTGTTTGGTAGGGCATCCAGGCTGTCGGACCAGGACCTGTCCTTAGTGCATGAGCTGGCTGCTTGGAACTTTGGGCTTAGACAGGGACACTTTGCTCAGCCTGGAAGGAGGTGGCAGGACCTGCCTGTACTGAATCCACCAGGTTTAAATGACTCTCCAGGGGATTCTTGGCCCTGGAGGAGATGGGAATGGAGGGGAGGGGCTGGGTGGAAGGTGGGAGTGGGGGTGGGAGGGGGGAGGACATGGGAACCCATGGCTGATGTGTAAAATTAAAACACAAATACAATAATAAAGAAAATACCCCCCCCCCAAAAAAGGGGAACAGCACCATTAGGCACTAACTCTAACAATAAAGTATACTAAACAACACAGGATCCAACTCGCACATAGGATTGCCAAAAGTAACTGAGGGAACTTCTTCGTTTCATTCTTTGACAAGCAGTTGGAGGGAAAGGAATTTGAAATATTATGTTGTAAAATAATAAAGAAAGCAAGTACATATTATTCACAACTAACATGTGAATCCATTTCATATGAATGAAGAATTAAATATCTAAGCCAAAGCATATTAATATTTAAAATGAATTATGGTGATCATTTTAAGTGCACATCATCATTTTTTAGTATCAAGTACGAAAACATATAAGGTATAAAGAAAACAATTGATAGCTTCAAGTATAACAGTTTAGAACTTTAGCACATGAGACAAACAGACATGGGGCAAACAGAGAGGGATAAATTGCAATGGAAAAAGTTATGAAAGTTTAGTATTTAGAACAAATAAAGAACAGCTACAAATCATTAGAGAAAACAGTGGCTTTGATGGTTAATTTTAATAACCAACTAGTTAATGTCAATGAATAGGTTGTTACAAAAGCCAGAGTCTGTCTGCAGACAGTTTGCTGGCTTCTACTGAATTGTGATCTCTTGTAACCAAACACACTCCTGCCATAGTTCCCAGCATGATGTGACTCTTCTGGGAGACCCCTTACCAGAGCACACCATGCTCTTGAAACTCTAACATATGAGATAAATAGGGTTTTTTTTTTTTTTTAGAAGTGACCTGCCTTAAATATTGAATGATAGTAATGAAAAAGCGTATGGCAACCCCTGTCATGCCTCATTTCCTAATCCTCTACTTTCACAATGCTAGTCATGTATGTATACATGCATGTATATATGTTTGTATATATGTAGTCCTGTTTTCTTGCTTCTTTTTTTCACACTTGAACACAAGTCCTTGAGGAAAGCCTGTGACTCACTGATTACAGTATTTCCTTGGAAAAGTCTTATCCAGAATATAGAAATGCTCTGTGAATATCTGCTGGAGGAACATGGTTGTTAGAAGACACTGAGGTGGACTATGAACTTAACCTGTAATCCAAGGTCTTTGTTTTTCTGATTGTTTGCTTGACATGCATCAAATGACTCACTTTCTAGGAAAGAATAGCTTCTTACAGAAATAGCTACAGACCTTCCAGCCCCAGCTTATTCTATACTATTTTCCTCTACATGCCCCTACCAAAGAGTTCTTTCCTACTGATACTACTACTTAAAAATCATTTCTATCCATTATTTGATTTCCTGTGGGTGTACAGATGCACATGCATATCCACGTGCACATGCACATATGTGCATATATGTGTGGAGGCCAGAAGGCAATGTCTGGTGTTATTGTCCTTATTTTTTGGAACAAAGTCTCTTAATGGCTAGCTGGCCAACAAAGCTTCATGGACCTGCCTGTCTCTACTTCCCTGAGTACTGAGATTCCAAGCATGCATCACCATGTATGTGGATTCTGGGCATTAAATTCAGGTACGCTTGCTTGCACGCCACATATTTTACCAAAGGAGTCCTTTCCTAAGCCCTTTTCATAATTTGTAAAGAGTGCTATTGTTGCTTCACTTATCTTTTATATCCTCCATGGGGTAGGCATTAACTCCCAAAACAAAAGGAAACCAAACCCTTCTTTCCTTCTTGACCTTTCTTCTCACATGCACCTCATACCATAGCTCACTCTGTACCAGCTGTGACCCTCAGACCAATGCTGAGACATTCCTCAGAAGGAAAGAACAATACAAAAGAAAGACTGCTCACACAGGCCTGGTGATTATTTCTCAGTACCCCAATGTCACATGCCACTTTCCAGATTAACTGGTCTTCTTTACCTTCATTTGTTCCATAGTTCCAGATTTTTATTACAGCTCTTTCTTAAAGAGGCAAGATCCAGAGAGATGGCCTCCTGGGTTTGTTCAAGAGATTCCAGTTTAAAAGCAAATAGGTGAAGTTCCAGTTTCATTAAGTAGATGTGTTGATATTATGGGAAAGTAAAGTACAGATGGCCGGGTCTTTGTGTTCTTTGGAACATACCATCACCTTTAATGAATTCTGCACAGCACTGCTTTCAGCCTTGCAATATTTCATTCATTGATTTTATTGTCAAATTAAAAGTTGCTGGTTCCAAGTGACATTTAGTGAGAAAGATGGAGAGTAACTCAGACTTCATTACTTGGCATTTGCTCTCTGGATAATTTTAATGCTTCATGGGTAGAAATGTAGAGGAGTGCAGTGTGTTCTTAGTTCTATTATCTGCAAGATACATATTTAAAATGAAAGTGTAACCGAGGCTTATTCTTCGAATCCATCTGTCTGGATATTGGCATAGCTGAACCTTCTTTGGATAGGAAAGAGGCAACTAATTCTAATTTATCTAATTATTAAGAGTTTTTTACATCTAGTATCCTCCTATGAGTGAGTACATACCATGTTTGTCCTTCTGAGTCTGGGTTACCTCACTCAGGATGGTCCATCCATTTGCCTGCAAACCTCATGATGTCATTGTTTTTCTCTGCTGAGTAGTACTCCATTGTGTATATGAACCATATTTTCTTTATCCATTCTTCACTTGAAGGGCATCTAGGTTGTTTCCAGTTTCTGGCTATTACAAACAATGCTGATATGAACATAGCTGAGCAAATGCCCTTGTGGTATGATTGAGCATTCCTTGGGTATATGCCCAAGAGTGCTACAGCTGGGTCTTGGGGGAGATGGATTCCCAATTTTCTAAGAAAGCGCCATATTGATTTCCAAAGTGGCTGTACAAGTTTGCATTCCCACCAGCAGTGGAGGAGAGTTCTCCTTGCTCAGCATCCTCTCCAGCATAAGTTGTCATCTGTGCTTTTGATCTTAGCCATTCTGACAGGTGTAAGGTGGTATCTCAGAGTTGTTTTGATTTGCATTTCCCTGATAATTAGGGATGTTGAACAATTCCTTAAATGTCTTTCAGCCATTTGAGCTTCCTCTGTTGAGAATTCTCTGTTTAGTTCTATAGCCCATTTCTTAATTGTACTGTTGGGCATTTTGATGTCTAATTTCTTGAGTTCTTGATATATTCTGGATATGAGCCCTCTGTCAGATGTGGGGTTGGTGAAGACCTTTTCCCATTCTGTAGGCTGTCGCTTTGTCTTGTTGACCATGTCCTTTGCTCTACAAAAGCTTCTCAGTTTCAACAGGTCCCATTGACTGATTGTTTCTCTCAGTGTCTGTGCTACTGGTGTTATATTTAGAAAGTGCTCTCCGGTGCCAATGCATTCAAGAGTACTTCCTACTTTCTCTTCTATCAGGTTCAGAGTAACTGCATTTATGTTGAGGTCTTTGATCCACTTGGACTTAAGTTTTGTGCACGGTGACAGATATGGATCTATTTGCAGCCTTCTACACATTGACATCCAGTTATGCCAGCACCATTTGTTGAAGATGCTTTCTTTTTTCCATTGTACATTTTTGGCTTCTTTGTCAAAAATTATATGTTGATAGGTGTGCAGGTTAATGTCAGGGTCTTCAATTCGATTCCATTGGCCCACATGTCAGTTTTTATGCCAGTACCAAGCTGTTTTTATTACAGTAGCTCTATAGTAGAGCTTGAGATCGGGCATTGTGATGCCTCCAGAGGTTGTTTTATTGTACAGGATTCTTTTGGCTATCCTGGGTTTTTTGTTTTTCCATATGAAGTTGAGTATTATTCTTTCCAGATCTGTGAAGAATTGTGTTGGTAATTTGATGGGAATTGCGTTGAATCTGTAGATTGCTTTTGGTAAGATCGCCATGTTTAGTATGTTAATCCTGCCTATCCATGAGCATGGGATGTCTTTCCATTTTCTGGCATCTTCTTCAATTTCTTTTTTCAGGGACTTAAAGTTCTTGTCATATAGGTCCTTCACATGCTTAGTTTGAGTAACCCCAAGATATTTTATATCATTTGTGGCTATTGTAAAAGGTGATGTATCTAGGATTTCCTTCTCAGCCTGTTTGTCTATTGTATATAGGAGGGCTACTGATTTTTTTCAGTTGATCTTGTATCCTGCTATGTTGCTGAAGGTTTTTATTAGCTATATCAGTTCCTCCATTTGCCAGTACTTTATTGAGTATTTTTGCATCAATGTTCATGAGGGAGATTGGTCTGTAGTTCTCTTTCTTTGTTGCATCTTTGTTTGGTTTAGGAATCAGGGTAATTGTAGCCTCCTAGAAGGAGTTTGGAAACATTCCTTCTGCTTCTATTGTGTGGAACAATTTAAAGAGTATTGGTATTAGGTCTTCTTTGAAGATCTGGTCGAAATCTGCACTGAAACAATCTAGTCCTGGGTTTGGAGACTTTTTGATGACTGATTCTATTTCCTTAGGGGTTATCGGACTATTTAAATGGTTTATGTGATCTTGATTTAACTTGGGTATGTGGTACCTATCCAGAAAATTATCCATTTCTTTTAGATTTTCCAGTTTTGTGGAGTAGAGGTTTTTGAAGTATGACCTGATGATCTCTGGATTTCCTCATTGTGTGTTGTTATGTCCTCCTTTTCACTTCTGATTTTCTTAATTTGCATGCTCTCTCTATGTCTTTTGGCTAGTTTGGATAAGGGCTTGTCTATTTTGTTGATTTTTCTCAAAGGACCAACTCTTTGTTTGATTATTTTTTGTATTGTTCTCTTTATTTCTATTTTATTGATTTCAGCTCTCAATTTGATAATTTCCTGGCATCTGTTCCTCCTGGGAGACTTTGCTTCTTCCTGTTCAAGGGCTTTCAGGTGTGCTGTCAAGTCACTAGCATGAGATTTCTCCAGCTTCTTTATGTGGGCATTATTGCTATGAATTTCCCTCTTAGCACTGCTTTCATAGTGTCCCATAAGTTTGGGTATGTGGGGTATTCATTTTCATTGATCTCTAGGAAGTCTTTAATTTCTTTCTTTATTTCTTCCTTAACCCATTGGTGATTCAGTTGAGCATTATTCAGTTTCCATGAGATTGTAGGATTTCTGTAGTTTTTTGTTGTTGAAATCTAACTTTAAACCATGGTGGTCTGACAGAACACAGGAGGTTATTCCAATTGTTTTGTATCTGTTGAGGTTTGCTTTGTGGCCAAGTATGTGGTCAATTTTAGAGAAGGTTCCATGGGGTGCCGAGAAGAAGGTATATTCTTTTTTGTTTGGGTGAAATGTTCTGTAGATATCGATTAAGTCCATTTGAGCCATAACATCAGTTAAGACCATTTTGTCTCTGTTAAGTTTCAATTTGGCCGATCTTTCCAGAGGTGAAAGTGGGGTGTTGAAGTCTCCCACTATTAATGTGTGGGGTTTTATATGTGATTGAAGCTTTAGTAATGTTTCTTTTACATATGTGGGTGCCCTTGTGTTTGGGGCGTAAATGTTCAGAATTGAGACTTCATCTTGATGGATCTTCCCTGCGATGAGTATGTGATGTCTTTCATCATCTCTTTTGACTGATTTTAATTTGCAGTCTGTTTTGCTGGATATTAGGATGGCTACACCAGCTTGCTTCTTAAGATCATTTGATTGGAAAGTCTTTTCCCAGCCTTTTATTCTTAGGATGTGTCTATCTTTGAATTTGAGGTGTGTTTCTTGTATGTAGCAGAAAGATGGGTCCTGTTTTCATATCCATTCTGTTAGTCTGTGCCTTTTTATAGGTGAATTAAGTCCATTGATATTAAGGGATATTAATGACTAGTGATTGCTCATTCCTGTTATTTTATTTTATTTTATTTTATTTTTTGGTGGTAGTGTGTGTGTACTTCTCTTCTTTGGTGTTTACTGCTGTGGTGTTATCTATTGCCTGTGTTTTTGAGGGTGTATCTGACTTCCTTAGGTTGGAATTTTCCTTCTAGTGCTTTCTGTAGGGCTGGGTTTGTGGATAAGTATTGTTTAAAATCTGGTTTTGTCTTGGAAGGTCTTGTTCACTCCCTGTATGATGATTGAAAGTTTTGCTGGGTATATTAGTCTAGGCTGGCATCCATGGTCTCTTAGTGTCTGCATTATATCTGTCCAGGTCCTTCTGGCTTTCAAAGTCTCCATTGAGAAATCGGTTGTTATTCTGATGGGTTTGCCTTTATAAGTCACTTGCCCTTTTTCCTTTGCTGCCCTTAATATTCTTTCTTTATTCTATAAGTTTAGCTGTTTAATTATTATGTGGCGAGGGGACTTTTGGGGGGGGGGGGTCTTGTCTGTTTGGTGTTCTATAGGCTTCTTGTATCTTCATAGGCATTTCCTTCTTTAAGGTGGGAAAGTTTTCTTCTATGATCTTGATAAATATATTTTCTGTGCCTTTGAGTTGGTATTCTTCTCCTTCCTCTATCCCTATTATTTGTAGGTTTGGTCTTTTCATGGTGTCTCAAATTTCTTCGACATTTTGAGTCATGACTTTGTTGGTTTTAGTGTTTTCTTTGACTGATGAATCTATTTCTTCTAACATATCTTCAACACCAAAGATCCTCTCTTCCATCTCTTGCATTCTGTTGGTTATACTTGCATCTGAAGTTCCTGTTCATTTACTTAGATTTTCTATTTCCAACGTTCCTTCTGCTAGTGTCTTCTTCATTTTTTTCTATTTCCCTCTTCAGGTCTTGGACTGTTTCCCTCGTCTATTTCGTTGCTTTTTCATGATTTTCTTTCAGGGACTTATTGTTTTCTTCTGCTTTATTTGTCCTTTCCTCTAGTTTTTTATAGCGTTCTTCCCGTTTTTTGTTTGTCTGTTCCTCTACTTTATTTTTGATTTCTTCTCTATAAGGCTCTAGCCTCTTCATGATGTTACTTATAAGGTTGTTTTCTTCTGCTTCTTCCATTCTGTGATGTTCAGGTCTAGCTGTTGGAGAAGGGCTAGGTTCTGGTGATGCTGTATTGCTCTTTATTTTGTTGTATGTAATTCTGCCTTGACGTCTGTCCATCTCCTTGTGGATTCGTTCTTTGTCTTATCAGTGTACTTGGTTCAGACAGAGCTGACAGATTTAGGGAGCCTCTCTCTGGTCCAGATGGAAGCTCTGGGCCAGAGGGGAGCTCTGGTCCAGATGGGAGTGCTGGCCGGATAGGAGCTGGGGGCTGGACTGTGAGTCTCAGGAAGTCCCTGGGGTCTCCTTATCTTGTCCAGATGGGAGCTCCTCTTGTCCAGATGGGAGTTCCGGGGCAGGATGGAAGCTCTGGTCCAGATGGTAGCTGGGGGCTTTCTGGTCCAGATGAGAGTTCTGGGGCAGGATGGAATGCTGGAGGCTGGTTTCTAAGTCTCTGGAAGTGACTGGGGTCTCTGGCAGATGTGTTTGGGGGCAAGGCGTTGAGGTTGTAGTGTCCACTGTAGGGTCTCTCTGGTCAAGATTGGAGTTCCAGGGCTGATGAGAGCTGGGTGCTGGTCTCTGAGTCTCAGGAAGTGGCTGGGGTCTCAGGCAAATGGGTGTGGGGGCAGGGTTTGGAGACTGCAGGTCCTGAGGAATGGCCAGAAACTGGGGCCAAATTGGGCAGGTCCTCCGGTCATGGGTGGTGCCCAGGGGTGGGACCCAGGGGCAGTTGCCTCTCTGACTATAACCCCAGGCACTCACCTCTGGTCCAGATGGGAGTTCTGGGGCAGATGGAAGCTGGGGGCTACTCTCCGAGTCTCAGGAAGTGGCTGGAGTGTCAGGCAAATGGGTGTGGGGGCAGGGTGTGGAGACTGCAGGGTGTGCCTGCAGTCTTGGTAAAGGGGAGCCCTCCAGCAGGGCCTGAGGAATGGCGGGAAACTGGGGTCAAGTTGGGCAGGTCCTCCCAGGATGGCTGGTGCCCAGGGGTGGGACCCAGAGGTGGTTGCCTATCTGACTACAACCCCAGGCACTCACCTCTGGTCCAGATGGGAGTTCTGCGGCAGGATTGAAGCTGGGGGCTGGTTTCTAATTCTCAGGAAATGGCTGGGGTCTCTGGCAGATGGGTGTGGGGCCAGGGCATGGAGGTTGTAGGGTTCACCTGAGGGTCTTGGAGAGAGGGAACCTTCCCGGTGGGGATGGTGGGTCCTGCCCTATGGCTAGAACCTGGGGCCCAGTTGGGCAGGTCTTCCCTGGAGTGGCTGATGCCCTGGCCTGTGACCCAGGTGTGGGCTTCTCTGGCTGTGACCCCAGGCACTCACCTCTGGTCCAGGTGGGAGTTCCAGGGCAGGATGGAAGCTGGGGGCTGGTCTCTGATTCTCAGGAAGTGACTGGGGTCTGGGGCAAATGGGTGTGGGGGCAGGGTGTGGAGACTGCAGGATCTGCCTGCAGTCTTGGAAAAGGGGAGCCTTCCTGCAGGACCCACTGAATGGCTGGAAACTCTGTTCCCCTTTTTTGATCTCCTTTGTTTAAAAGTTGAACTATAAAAAATTATAATCCCTCAGTAATCACAATTTACTTTTTCTTGGCTTTAACTTGGTCTGTCTTCTTATGTATGTGTGTATGTACACACACTGTGATCTTGATATTCTGTTGGCTGCCTATAAGCAGTTTTACAAGAATTGTGATCATTATAACGAGTTTATCTATAAATATGATTTGCTATTTTAATTTGTTCCTCTGTAATATCTTTCAATAGATTTTTACCGTTGTTTCTGTCAAATGTTAACATAGGTGCATTCTGGGTAACTCATACATTTTGATGTCACTGAAGATGTTTTTGTTTGTTTGTCCTTGAGACGGGGTCTCACTGTACAGTCCTGGCTGCCTTGGAACTCACTATGTAAACCAGGCTGATCTTGAGCTCACACGGATCCATCTGCTTCTGCTCCCAGAATACTGGGATTGAAGATGTGTGCCACCACCTAAAGCTAATATATTTAAAATTCTAACACTCTATTAATAGGTTTCAGTTTCTATCATGGAAAGACTGTCTCTAGTTATGTGCTTCATCTTGAAGGCTCATGTCTGTAACAAGTTCACACACATTCTTTTGATTTATATTGGCCTTTTATGTCTTTTCTCCATCTTTTTAGTTTGACATTTTTCTTTTAAGTGAAACATTGGTAACTTTTAATTTTTATTCTTATGAAAAAGCCTATGTTTTCATCTTAAAAATAGAATATATCTCTAAAATTGTTGTGGCCAGCATGGTTGGGATTATAGCTACTCTCTCATAGCTCACCTTCTGCTGTACTCCTCATGAGTTTCTTTATGTCTCTTCTATTACCATCTTTGGATTGATTACAGATTTTTCTTTCTCATTTCAGCTTTAACTCCTAATTGATTGGATGTTTTATAAGACCACTCTTGTTTATTTACTTAAAACTTGAAGTAATATCTCAGTTCTTATAAATAATATTCCCTGAGTTATGTGCTCACTATTTAAACTCTGCTTGTTGTAGTTTGCTTTTCTTGTAATTTCTTTGATTAGCATTGCTTATTTGGGTGTTTGTGTTTCAAATTTTGGATCTGTCAATTTGCTGTTTTCTCTTCTGTCTTTGTCACCCTCAAACTTTATGTTTGAGGTCATTTCCCTTCTTCCTGAAGTACAGTGTTTTAGTGTGTGCTACTTGTGAAAATCCAGCTTTGATTCTCCGCCTTCATTTTGTCATCTGGTAGTATGTGTTCAGTGGATCCGCAATTGTGAGTGACAGTCCTTTTTCTCCCAGAATGCTAGTGGTGGTATTCTATTCTCTGAAAGGCTTACATTGTCTCTGTTCATTGTTCTGAATGATTCAGCTGATCATCATTCTTCATTTCTGTAACTTTCCCATTTGATTCCATCTCTAACATATCTGGTCATTTTTGACAGTCTTCTTTTGGGTGGCTTTCATATACTCTGTCTAGTTAACTATTCATGCATAACAAATTACAGTAAAACTTAATGGTTTAAAACAAGTCATTTATTATGACTCCTGGTTTCTGTAGACAGAAACTCCAGAGAGACTCAGCCAGGCAAGTCTCATTCAGATTTTCTGCACTTTCAGTCATGTATCAGCTTGGAATGGAGAATTAGCCCTGTAAGCCATCTTCACTAGATACTTTGGTCTGCTATAGCATCATGTCTTCCGGATGAGGCTCTCTATAGAATGGCTTGATGCATCTATACAACATGGAGACTGGCTTCCCTAAGTGTGAACAAACATAGAGGAAAAGGGAGAGCAAGGCAGATGTTATATATCCTTTTAATCATTTAAATCATTCAGAAGTCACATGACATAAATCCTGTTCCATTCTATTGATTAGAAATGAGTCACTGAAACAAGGTGTTCAATGTGAGAGCAACTGTGCCTTTTAATGGGATAGGAGTGAGAAAATTTGGAGATTTATTTAAAATCCATTCCTTATTTCTTGTTATTTTTTTAAGATTTTTTTCATGTGTGTGTGTGTGTGTGTGTGTGTGTGTGTGTGTGTGCACCTATGTAGTTTATGTCTACCACATGTGTGTAGGAACATATAGAGGCCATAAGAGGTTGACAGGTCTCCTGGACCTGTGTATGAGGTTATGAGCCTCACATGTTAGGAATCAAATCCAGATCCTCTGCAAGTGCAGGAAGTGCTCCTATCCACCAAGCCATCTCCCAGGCCACCTTTTTGAAACACATTGAATAAATACAGGTTCTGCATATGCCAATTTGTGTTCACAAACTTTTTCAGACTAAGTTATTGTTACTTTTGCAAACCTATTCTCCAATATAGACCTGCATGAATATAGACCTAGAGTTAAAATGTCCCCATGGATGAATAAAACTGTGTTTCCTATATGCAACCCAAGACAGATGAGTTTCCCAGCTCCTTCTGTAGGATTCCCCCACTACCACGTCCAGTAAGGGGAAGACCTTGATGGGTAGGGGAGGGGAGGTGTCTTTATCTTTGCTCCATGATGCTCTTACACATCCTGACCTGGTCTTCTTACATTTACTCCATTAAAAGTAATACTAATGCTACTTATAAAGTGCAGGCTCCCCAGCCAAGGTACTTGATTACCTTCTACTCCCTTCCCTTGAAGAATGTACTTTCTTAAAATTTATTTATTGACTGAATATTTTCCCCATGACTAGTTCTTTTTACACACACACACACACACATTTTCTAATCCAATATTTTTTGGTTATTCACAGCAGAATTTTGTGTTTCATGATTTCTACCCACATGCCTTGATACTTAGGTACCCAGGGAACTCTTTAAAAAGACAAATCCCCTGGTCCTAACTAAACTTAGAAAATTAGCAAATTAAAGTTTCCTGAGATGCTGGACCAGGTACATGTTTATTTCTTAAGCCTCTCCAGAGATTCCCAAATGCCCACCACTACTAAAAGCTCATTATTATAGTGAAGACATGTTTCAGAAGCAATGGAAACACAGCAGGAAAGCTAAATTTGGCTGGTTTAGTTTGGGAAGGCGGGATAGAGGAAGAAATTGCGTTTTGTTACTTTTAAACACTCACCCCATCCTCTGACTGCTATAGTTATCTTAATGGGGCAAAAGTGTTTCACCATTATCATTACACCATGAATGTGAAGGCCACCGGGGGATGACTATAAGCACCTTTCTCAATGCCAGAGTGCTAAGTTACTGACTTAGACTGTCTTTCATGCACAGGTCTAGAGTCCCTTGCTTTGCCCATTGCATAGGCACAGACCTCCTATGGGCAGGCATACATAGAATCCATGGTCTTGTTTTCTAACACTGTTGTGCTATTGTGGAGTGTGGAGTGCATTGTCTGCATTATTAGGTTGTCAGGTAAATCTTGGAAGGAGTTTCTGTGCCAAACACAATCCAGAGGATAGAACTCTTTCTTTGTAACATTCCAAGCTTCACTAGATGCCATGGTATCATGGAACCTTTATTTGAACAATCTCCACTTGCTCAGAGGACTTTCTTTGTTTCTTCTTTTTTTTTTTTTTATTAAGAGATTTTCTATTCCTTTTACATACCAACCACAGATTCCCCTCCCTCCTTCCTCCAACCCCCCAGCCCTCCCCAGAACCAACCCCCTATTCCCACCTCCTTTAAGGCAAGGTCTCCATGGGGAGTCAGCAGAGCCTGGTACACTCAGTTGAGACGGGTCCAAGCTACTCCTCCCTGTGCCAAGGCTGCACAAAATGTCCCACCATAGGCACTAGGCTCTAAAAAGCTGGCTCATGCACTAGGGATGGGTCCCATTCCCACTGCCTGGGGGCCCCCTAAACAGTTCAAGGTAATCAAATGTCTCACTTATCCAGATGGCCTAGTCCAGTACCATGGGTCCTCCTCAGCTATTCGTCCACAGTTCACGTGTCTCCACTAGTTTGGCTAGTTGTCTCTGTACTTTTTCCAATTGTGGTCTTGATACCTCTTGCTCATAGAATCCCTCCTCTCTCTTTCCAATTGGACTCAAGGAGCTCCACCTGGGACCTGGCCGTGGATCTCTGCCTCTGCTTCCATCAGTCACTGGATGAGGGTTCTATGATGATAGTTAGGGTATTCAGCCATCTAATCACCAGAGTAGGTCAGCTCAGGCACCCTCTTAATCATTGCCAGTAGTCTATGGTGAAGTCATCTTTGTGGATTCCTGGGAACCTCCCTAGCACTCTGCTTCTCCATACGCCCATGGTGCCTTCATTTATCATGGTATCTCTTTCCTTATTCTCCCAATCTGTTCCCATTCCAGGTCGAACCTCCTGCTCTCCTAGCTCTCATTCCGCCATCCCTAGCCCTCCATTACTCCCCTTACCCCAGTTTGCTCATGTAGATCTCATCCACTTCTCCATCACTGAGCAATCCTTGTGTCTTCCCTAGGGTCATTCTTACTAGCTAGCCTCCCTAGATCTGCGGGTTACAGTCTGGTTATCCTTTGCTTTACATCTAGTATCCACTTATGAGTGAGGACATACTATATTTGTCCTTCTGAGTCTGGGTTACCTCACTCAGGATAATACTTTCTAGTTTCATCCATTTGCCTGCAAATCTCATGATGTAATTGTTTTTCTCTGCCGAGTAGTACTCCACTGTATATATGTACCACATTTCCTTTATCCATTCTTCAGTTAAGGGGCATCTAGATTGTTTCCAGGTCCTGGCTATTACAAATAATGCTGCTATGAACATGGTTGAGCATGTGTCCTTGTGGTATGATTGAATATTCCTTGGGTATATGTCCAAGAGTGGTGTAGCTGGGTCTTGAGGATGATTGATTCCCAATTTTCTGAGAAACCACCATACAGATTTCCAATGTGGCTGTACAAGTTTGCAGTCCCATCAACAATGGAGGAGTGTTCTCCTTGCTCCACATCCTCTCCAACATAAGCTGTCTTCAGTGTTTTTGATCGTAACCATTCTGACAGGTGTAAGATGGTATCTCAGAGTGGTTTTTATTTGCATTTTCCTGATGACTAAGGATGGTGAGAAATTCCTTAAATGTCTTTTGGCCATTTGAGATTCTTCTGTTGTGATTTCTCTGTTTAGCACTGTAGCCCATTGTAGAACCCTCTGTTCTGTACCCCGCATCTACTAAAATCTCTACTTATCATCTCCATTGTTTCTTCTATAGTTTGTAAAGACACTAAGGTATAAATGAATGGGGTGGGATATGTTTCATGGTCTTTTCCTGGATGGTGAATTTGATGCCCCCCCCCCTTTACTAGCAAGTCAAGAAGAAAATTCTATTTCCACATGTTGAGCATACTTTCCCCTCTTAGATTTAAATCCTAATAATAACAATAATAATACACAGTTCACATATTGGCCAAGGCTTAGGACCTGTAGTGCCACATGCAGCCATCCTCTCATCATGTACTTCTCTACCTTGCCTACTATTCAGCCTTTGCTCAGCCTGTAATGGTCTGCCACCTCCTACTCTACCAACTGAACCATTTCTCCTTAATACCCAACATAAATGGGAGAGATTCCTTTGGCTCTACTAGTTGCAAGTAGTGTGTGTGTGTGTGTGTGTGTGTGTGTGTGTGTGTGTGTGTGTATGTGTGTGTAACCTTTCCAATGGACTTATTTAGGTTCCTTTTTTTTTTTTACCTAGTTCCTACTGCCTTCTAAATCCCATGCATCCATGGAAATGTTCCTGTACTGCCTGTAATGCATTTGAAATCAGCCATTAATACAGGCTTTGTATGGAAAATGTGGATATACAAAAGAAGAGCAATTGTGATTAGCAGCTATGAATAACTAATAGCTGTAAAATCATAGAGTGGCAGAATCCACAGGGGGCCTTTGCAATTTTATGGGAAAAAAATTTATTTTAAAAAATGCCAATCTAGATCTTAAAATAGTGAGCCTTAACCTACAATTAAGGTTGTTGTTGTTGTTGTTGTTGTTACCTGTTCCCAAGTACTTTTATGGTTTCTGTAGTAATTATGATGAGCTTTACCTGTAATTTAGAGCAGACTTAGTGGGTCTGGGGATATAGGTCCGTTGGTACAATGCTTGCAGAACATGCGCACAACCAATGTTTCATATGAACTATCATGGCACACCTGTAATTTCAGCACTCAAGAGGCAGAGGCAGGAGGATCTGAAGTTCAAGGTCATCATTTGTTAGTATTGAGTTCAAAGAGAGCCGGGGTTATTGAGAGCCTATCTCAAAGAGAAAAAGAACGTTTCTTCTTTAAAGATACTCTTTTCTTACATTTCTTTGTTTACTCCTTTTGGTAGGAAGTGGTGGCACAGAGATGAGAGAACAACTTGCAGGGGTCTATCCTCTCCTTCCACTGTGTGGGTTTCAGGGATTTAACTCAGGTCAACAATCTTGGTAGCAAGCACCTTTACACACTGAACTATCTTGCTGCCCTCCTTAAAGATACTCTTAAAGCAGAAACTCAGAATATGCTATGCTTGTACTACTTTAATTCATCATCTTGTCTTAATGTCAAGGCACCTTACCCTTGCCAAGAATTCAACTTGGTCTTTAGACAATGAGGTCACTCTCAAAACCATTAATAAACAGATTTACGTAATACTAGCTCAGAGAACTGATGACACCATCAAGAACTGCCGTAAATAGGTTTGAATGCCCTCTGCTCTTTACACATTGTGAATGATGGAAATGGAAACACACTGGGTACTGCTCATTGTGAGTTTTCTGTATGTCCTATAGGAAGATTAGTATAAAAACACCCTTGGAAAGAAGAGATGGATGATGACAGGATCTCAGTCTCTGTCTCTGTCTCTGTCTCAGTCTCTCTCTGAAGTGAGAGAGAGGGAAGCATAGCAATTAAATTTATGAGATCAAATGTTCCATTTCAAACAAGTATATGATGTGTAATAATTAAATAAGGCTATTAGCGTATCTATCACCTGAGACAGGTATCATTTATATCTACTAAACTATAAATAGATTCACAAATATTCTTGAGATGGCCACAATTCAGTAGTCTTAATTAGGTCTTCCAAATTTCATACTTTCAGATAATTTGTATTTCAGTCAATGACCCATTAGCTTAAGATCCATCCTAATAGGAGATGATTCTTCAAAAGTGTTTTAAAATTGCAATTTCATTTATTTTGTGAACCCAGGTGCATGTAGAGATAAGAAGACAACTCTTAGTAACAACACATATGTTGCCTTTGAGAAGAGGAACATACCAGTAACTCTATCACCCATCTTTCTATCAATTCATATATCTATATGTTTGCCTATCATGTCTATATAAACATTGTTCCATCTAAAAATACCATAGATAATAATCTCTGTCTACCAGGTACCTCTTTCTGTCAATAAAGTTTTATTGAAATAAAAAAAATTGTATCTACTAACTCTTTTGAAGTATGTAACTAGTTTCTATATAACATAGATATCCTATGATGAAAAAGAACATTAGACATTATTCTTGTTATTCAACTAAACCCTACAGCCATACTTCCTTTCCCCACACCCTTGCCAGACTCTGGTTCTTGGTCATCTCTTCTAGGCATGCAGATAATATTTACTGGGAGACTTGTCATTAGTAGTAAATGGCTACTTTGCATATAATTACTGTGTTTAAAAAAATCTATAGGTCTGGGTAGATGCTTCCATGGATAAAGTACTGTCCATGAAAGCATAAAAAACAGAGTTTCATCTTCAGCACTCATGTAACAGCTAGATTGGAGAGGCAGCCCACCTATAATCCCAACATGAGGGAGGCAGAAAAAGGGGATCCCTGAGGAGAGTTGGCTAGCTTGACTAGTGGAATCAGAGAGCTCTGGGTTTATCTAGAGACTCTGTCTCAATAAGTAATATAGAGAGTGAGTGAGGAAGACAGCTAGCATCTACTTCAGGCTTTACTCACACACACCCACATACATGTGAACACATACACTACATACATGTGAAAATATGTTTCAGTCTGTAATTAATGGAAAATAACATATACATTATGTAATCACTAGAGTACAGAATCAGGATGTTTTTGTCCCATCTTAGTGTAGGCAGTTTTAGCATAGATATCCCAGAGACCCCACTTGCTAAATTGGGACAAAAATGTATCAAAGAATTCCAAGGGGGCATTGACTGGACTGGGTTTCCCTATGGCTTGATTGATCATTACTTGATACCAAGGGTTGTTGGGGGCACAGAGGTCCTTGTATTCACATAGAAGCACTAAGAAAACCAGGAATGTTAATCATGCAGGGCTATCTCCTCAATGGAGGATATAAAATCAAATGCATGCATTTCCATCCAGAAAGCTGAGAGTGCAGGTTTTCAACAACCTGGTGACCTTTTTGCTATCTGAAGGGACAGAGCTAAACTTAATTTCCCCCAATGATTATCCCAGACTCTCTCCTCCCTAGACCATGACCCATCCTTAGGATAGATGTCACAAGTACTTTATGGCCCGCTGACGTCTGAGCTATGGGTCAGAAACCACATTAGATCCTAGGTCTTTTAGTTATAGAACCCACCCTCATGGTCACATGTACTTTGTAAAATAGTTTCTATGTACTCACACCTTAAGCTTTATTGTACAAGTGGAATTGGACTGATTGTTACCTGGAAACCTCCCAAATTGTACTGTGGTTTAAATATGCTGACAGTGAACCTCCTGACATTAGACTCCTTGAAGTCTGATCCAGATTGATGAAGTCAGTCTGCAATATGTTTTCATTCTTATCTCCTTGCTCAGTTTGCTTCTCTGTACTATACTTGTGGGGACCCCTTCAAAGGGCGATTTCACTTCTATTGAATCTAATTGTGTTCTCTCAGTTGCTTAGTCCAGTGCATTGATGATTAAACAGTAAAATTAGAACAGTCCCTGGTGTACATTCAAAATGCAATGAAAAGGGATGGGTAGATGGTATTTCCATTCTCTGAAGGGGTTATAATGGCTTGGGTTGCTGAGAATGGTTTGGGAGAACTTGGGCCTCTGGCTGTAAGGTCAGAGCTGGGTCATTCTAGGGAGAAGATTGGAGCATGAACAATGATGGACAGAAACAGACAGCAAAAGGCTGGACTGCCCAGCTGCTACTCAGCAGTACTGCAGAATAAACTTACCATTAAGGCCCTGGCTTCTCTGCAATCTCCTGAGTAAAGAGGAATTACTGTGGTCATAGAAGGTGGAGTAATTGTAGTTGCAACTGGGAGAATGTATCAAGATATGTAACTGTGCAAGTTATGAATAAAAAAAGCATAACATCTCAAGAGCTGAAGTGAAAAACACTTTCAAACTTCTATAGTGGGGATGGGAGTCAGCTTGTCCATAGATCACAAAGAGACTAGAGATGTGTAATAGTTTTTAAAACAATAACAGTCAAAGATCATGTAAGAAGGAATCAGAAATAGAATATCACAGTACTTGAGTTATACAAATGTTCTTTTCTCTGTTCTTCATGCACAGTCCACTTAATCTTACAAAGGTAATCAGTAAGAAAAGATAAAATGATTTAGTATAAGAATCCTTGTATTCTAAGCAATTTGAAGTTGAGTTAAGAGCTTCCTGGAACCAAAGTTAAGAGAAAAGCAAAGTTGGGCTGAGAAAACAACTCATTAAAGTGTTTACCTTGTAAGCATGAAGAACCAAGTTTGATCTCTGGTACTTGTGTATTAAACAGACATGGTAGTGCATGCTTATAATCCCAGAACTGGGCATTTAAAGATAGGAATTCCCTGGGGCTTGGCCAATTACACAAATTCTCTTTGACAAGCTCCAGGACAGTGAGAGCTCCATAAAATAAGACAAACAGTGTCCAAAGAATAGCACCCACATGCATCTATACACACACACACACACACACACACACACACACACACACACACACACACACACACACCAACAAACATTTTCTTTCAGAAAAAGAATTCTCTAATTGGCTCAATAGACGTGTGTGTGTGTGTGTGTGTGTGTGTGTGTGTGTGTGTGTGTGTGTGTTGTTCCCAAATACTTAGGACCAGAATTAGCTTTTTTGAATTTTAGATTATTTTAGATTTAAGAGTATTTTGCCACATACATAAGATATCTTGGGAATGACACCCAAGTATGACAATACTTTTTGTCAGTATTGCCAGCCCTCAAATAATGAAAAGGAGACTAATTATTAATTATGAAAGTTTGTCCTTTAGCTTAGACTTGACTCAGCTAGCTCTTGTAACTTAAATTAATCCATTTATATTAATATATGTTCTGCCACGCAGTGTTACCTCTCTTCCATCTTGTACTGCTGTGGGATGTTCTGTATGTCAAATGTGTTGCTCTGACTGGTTAATAAATAAAACACTGATTGGCCAGTAGCCAGACAGGAAGTATAGTTGAGACAAGCAAAGAAGAGAATTCTGGGAAGTGGAAAGCTGAGGAGAAAGACACTGTCAGCTGCCCCCATGACAAGAGAGATGTAAGGTACAGGTAATCCACAAGTCATGTGGCGAAGTATAGATTAATAGAAATGGGTTAATTTAAGATAGAAGTAGATAGTAGAGAACAAGAATCCTGCCTTGGCCATACAGTTTGTAAGCAATATAAGTCTCTGTGTGTTTACTTGGTTGGGTCTGAACTGCTGTGGGACTGGTGGGTAAGAGAGATTTGTCCTGACCGTGAGGCAGAAAGGACCAGAAAAACTCCAACTACATTGTACCTCCTGTTTCCTTTCCGTGTCTTGCAGGCAACTCTGCCTTTCTTTTTCCCAGAGTTCTCTCTGTCCCCAGAAGTCCCACCTAATCTCTTTCTGCCTAGCTAGTGGCCGTTCAACTCTTTATTCACCAATGACAACATTATATCTTCACACAATGTACAAATATCCCACAACACCCCCTCCCATTTCTCCAAATAAAAAGGAAAGGATTTAACTCTAACATAATAAAACTACATACAATAAGAACAATTATCGGTAACAATTACATTCACACTATCTAGTCCATTTGTATTTGGCATATTTGAAGAAAATACTATGTTGTGTGATATTTGTACACTGTATGAGTTAGTCAAGAAGAGTTTATATAGCACTTCTGGGACAGAGAGGATTCTGGGGAAAAAAAAGTCAGGGTTGCCAGCAAGACAGGGAGAAGAAGCAATCGGTAGAAGATGGACGAGAAGTAATGTCATGTGGCAGAACATATATTAATATAAATGAGATAACTTAAATTATAAGAGCTAGTTGACACAAGCCTAAGCTAATATCAGGGCTTTCATAATTAATAAGAATTCTCCAAGTCATTATTTGGGAGCTGGGAGTACAGACAAAAGAATTACTAAAATACTCTATTATCTATTCTATCTTGATGAATCTAAAGTTTTATGTCTAAACCACTTTCTATCATAACTTGTATTATCATCCTAAAACTATTTTTTTAGGCTTTAAAATGTTTTCTTAGATTAAAAACTTAAGCTTTAATGCCTCTCAAACTTATAAATTTACATCTCCTTTATGAGTTTCTTTTCTGAATTTGGTGACAAAAAAAAAAAAAAATGGTGTAACCATTAATCTTTAACCCCATCACAGACCCAAGAAGGATAAAATGTTACCTGAATAAACAGGAAGTGCAGAGCAAGCCACTTCCCAAACTTTAGAAATGGTGGAGACATTGTGTTGCCTGGACAGTCACCCGAAGTTCCTTTGCAATTTTGGGACATCCATCTTCAGTCTATTCTCCTAGAATATCTGACTTTTTTGTAAAGCATCAGTTTTGAAGGGCTTTCCTACTTGTCTTGGCAAAGTTTAGAAGTTGCCTTGTTTCGTGTCCTTCTTGTCCAATTTGGACAACATTCTGTTAGCAGTAGAGGCAAGGACAGTTTCTTTGCCCAGTGGCTAACTTTGCCACAAATGAAAACAAACACCATATGGAGGTTCTTTGATGCCCATCATCCATTTATGAAGTAGATTGGTGGGCCAGGCGCATACATATCTCACTGTTATTAATAGCCTTATTTTATTAAAACATCTTAAATGTTCTGTCCTGTAGGTCTCTGAAGTGTTTGAAGTCCATCTATTTAAAATATGTTTCTGCTTGACCTTGAAAGCATACCTAGCTATAAGTTTGATTGTTAAAATAAAATAACTAATTACTAACTTGGACTTCTTTATTATCCTAAGTAGCTTTCAAGGGCTAGAACTTTTTTTAATGAGCTGCATATGTACAGTACCTTAAATAAGAAATAGAAACACACAATACAGTATACCAAAAATAACCTTAAATTTGAATCAATATACAAAAATCCATACCAATATAAAATATTTGAGACTAGTAGATGCTTTTTTGGTTTGAAAGTAGATTAAATAATCTACCCTTTTATCTTATCATTTCTATATTCCCATTTTGTCTCAGAACAAGATCCCTGAATTTAATTTCCTTTGCTTAGTTTCCTCCCTGACTGTGACCAATAACAACATGTAACCAACCCTCGTAAAGGATGACAAACATCCATCAAATGACCAAAAACCATCCACCCCACATCTTGGAAATATAGGCATCATGTTCTTTAAATTGCTTTCTGTTGTTCTGATTTTGAGATATGGCTTAGGAATGTTTGTCTGTATAGGCTCTCTTACATGAGTCACATTAATCCCACTATTTTTAATGGAATTTCTCACCCAGAACTTTCCAAAGCAATGTAAGCCCCCATGCTACAGTAGAAATAAATCAACATTCAGGCATAGCACTCTCCCCAGCCACAGGCTAGATGTATCAAGCATTCTGGGACCCTTACAGTTCTTCAGAGAATTCATGGTCATAACTTGTCTCTGTTAACTTTTGATAAGCCAGAGAGAATCAGAACTTCAGAACAAAGTTCTTAGAGAAACAGGGAAATAACCATTTTGTGATCTGTGATACACACTTATTGAAATAATAATGACTTTGTCTAAGAACAAAGTCTGGGAAAACTGAAGCCATTTTCTAGTTTGTCTTCTAAACTTTTGAGATCTGGACTGAGTGAGGATTATCTTTGGAAGCAAAAACTCTTTCTCACTAAGGTGGGCATCTTTTCGTGGCTTTGGTAGTTCTTAAATATTATTCAGCATTATCCAGCATATGGCCAGATGCTTTTCTGACCTATTCATTCTCAAAAGGCTTTGAACCCTGAAGAAAGAACACATGTCATCCTAGGTAAATGTACCCTGTCATTCACTACTGAACTAGTGATCTTTTTCTAGATGTAACATGTGACAGCAATGTCCATATGCAGCTACTAGGACAGGAGCTTCAGACTGTCCTGGGCCCTTTTCATGGAGGTAGCAATGCCATTACCTCCATTCACTTGCTATTCTTTCTCTTCTTATTGATATGCCTCTGGAATGGAAAAGATCCTGTCTCAAGAAATGTCAACATGAAACTGCATCCCAAGCCTGTGCTTTATGTAAAACTGTACACCTCTGCCCCTGTTATGTAACACCCCTCCATCTGCTTTTCATGCAGTTCCCTCTCACCACTCTTCTTTATATCCTGGCTCTATATGTGATCAAGTTTTCCCACTAGAAGAAATTGCCCACACTGAAAAATCTTGTTTATTGAGGGTTTGGGGGTTTTTGTTTGTTTCCAGATCAGGGGAGCTATTCACAAGGAAGCATGGATCCTTGTTTGAATGTGTGTAGCAGCTAGATGTATCATCCTTAGGAGTTATGCTTCTTAATTTTTGACACCAGGTCTCTCATAACTAATCACCAATGAGGCTAGACTGGATGGCCAATGAGTCTTAGTAAATCACCCATCTTCCCATTCCTAGCCCTGTTCTTGCATTCTGGTAGATGCAATCATTCTTTGATCCTTTACTGAATTAGAAGTTTTGTGAGTCTCGGCCTTTCCTCTGTCTCCCTATCTTGGGGAAGAGATACCCTCACTTCAGTGCCCTGGGATTACTTCTGAAAGGTATTATAGCCTGAGCACCTGGGTACCATAGAGGGCACTGCAGAACTTAGAACCTTACATGAATTCTCAGGAGACACAGAAATAGAGACAGTGGATTCCTCAGCTACACTTGGTCAATTTGTGTCCCATCCTTTCTGAAAATTTATGTCTTTGCCCATGGTGGTGTTAGGAAAAGCAATTCCTCTGGGAAATGGAATACATTGGTTTCAATTTTTTTCTTAACCATGGTTTATGTGTGTAAATTAATTATTTTCAAGTTTATACCAATTTAAGAAGCAACTTAAGGGAGGAAAGACTTATTGTGGCTCACAGTTAGAGGAGTGTATTGGTTACTTTTCTTCTGCTTTGATAAAGCGCCATGACCAACCAAACACCATGACCAAAAATAGCTTAAGGAGAAGAGAATTTATTCAGTCTTATTGTTCTAGGGGTAAGAGTCCTTTATGGTTTGCCAGTGGAAGTCATGGCAGTAAGACCAAGAAGCTGAGGGGTCACATCTTTTACTACAAGAACAAATCAGAACTATAAGTAAGGTGAGGCTTTTAAATCTTAAAGCCCAACCCCAGTGACATACTTCTTCTAATAGCGCTGCACCTTCCCATAACATATCCAAATGGCAAACAGCTCCACCAACTGAGGACCAAGTGTTCAACTGACTGAGTCTGTGGGAGACATTTCCCACAGACTACCACAAGGGGGTGCCTTGTGTAATGGTAGAGAAGACATGGCAACAGAAAAGGCTTATGGCTGTGGGTACAGGGGTATGCTTATATCTGGGTGGATCAGGATGAAAAAAGAGAAATCTAACCAGGACTATATCAAAACCTCAAGACCTGTCTCCAATGACCCTCTTCTTCCAGCTAGTCTTCACCTCCCAACTGTTCCACAATATCCTATGACAGTGTTACCAACTGGGGACCAAATGTTCAAGCACATGAGCCTATTGGGGATATTCCACATACAAACCTAAAAATACCTACACACAGACACTAGGACACTAGGACACAAGCCTTGGACTGTGGAGCTGACCTAGTCATTTGTTCACCAAAGTGACTTTGCATTCCTAAATGTTAGTTTCCCTTGCAGAAGCTTGAAGTTTGCCTAGTGGCATTCACTTCTGTTCACATCAGTCCCAATGTCAGTACATCTCTCAAAGAAGATTCTTCCAGAGCAATTACTAAGCTCCTGTCACTCATCTAAGTGTGTGTCATCTGAAAGTGCTTAGAACTGGAGCTGAACTCTTGAAGCAGGTGTAGTGAAATATGTCCTTTATATAGGCTGCCAGGAGAAGGTATGGTCTAGATTATAGGTGGATTTTTAGAAGCTCTGGATTAAAGGTTATCTTCCCAAAGATCCAGATTAGAAGTGGGTCTTCACACTTCATATAATTTAATTGAGTAAAAACCCTTCACAGATGTACCCAGTCATTTTGATTTTAGTTAATTCCAGATATAGTCAAGTTGATGATCAAGAATAACCACCAAAAGTTAAAAATGATCATCCATGTCATCAATTCTGGTCTTCTGCTCATTACATACATATACCCTCCCTCCTGCAAGGCCTGAGGTTTGACACACCAAACCTAATGTACATTAGAATCCAGAGGGCTGCTGTTTATGAAGTACTATTCAAAGACTCACCCAGAAAGAAGCTATCCCAGTGACATTTGAAGCAGGACCTGGAAAATAGAAGCAAGACAGTTATTGCAGTTCTATGCAGACCTCAGTCCAGAAGCACAGGGACTGGTTTGGTTAGTTCACGGTTGTATTCTTCATGGTCAGAAAAGCATGGTACAAAGTAGAAAATCAGTAAATTCTTGGTGCTATGATCCAGCTAATCCAGCAATGGCTGTCTATGACTGGAAGATCTAAGAATCCATTAGGTTTTTTTTTAGTCCATAAGCCTAGATTTCTCAGCTGGTCTTAAGTAATTATGAATCCTGAAGAAGTAGGCTCTAATGCCAGTGAAGGAAAGGAATGAGAGTTGGATCCTGTAGCTTGTCTGAACTTGTCAAGTTTCTGGAAGCTTCTTGCAGACAAAGTAGCTCTTTTCTGCATTGGTGAACTTTAGTAGCTCTTGGTCATCTCAACTTAAAAGCCAAATCTTTCTTTTAATCTTTTTTCCTTCAAACTTTCCAAACAACAAAGATTCAAATTCCTTATAGAGAAATCAGCCTTAGCCTTAGAGCTCAGTCTTCGAGGTGTACCCTCCCAGTGAAATCAGTAGTGGGCAGTGAATACATGAAAATAAAAAATTGCTGGTTGCTATGGCAAAATATCTGACAAAGCAACCTAAGGGAGAAAGGGTTTCTTTTGGCTCATTGTTTGAGGGATTATACTCCATTATGACAGAGAAGATATGTCAGCAAGTGCAGCTCTAACTGTAATGTATGTGATGCTGTCACATTATGTCCACAGTCTGGATTCAGGGAGAGAAGAAATGCTGGTGATCAACTCCCTTTGTCTTTTTTATTTAATCAGGGATTCCAGATGTTTAAATACCTTTTTGTTCCCATATTCTCAGGATTATTATTTTACACCAATATACTAGGGGCATCTGGGGTAGGGTCACTGTTCTTTCAAGCTGTTTAGTAAATGGTACTTATTATAAATGTTTTTCTTATCATAGACATCCTGCACTGGGGCATGCAACTCAATGGCCCACAAAACAGTTTCTATCCAAAATAGCATATAAGAATAATTATGAGGTTGTAGGGCATTGTTGAGTTCCCTATCATACTCAGGGAAATCACTGGTTTTAACATTTTACCATTCACCTGGTGATGATATAAGCAAGCACATCTTGCTTGATGTGCAGCAGTGATCTGCAGTATTTTTCTGTGTAGGCTAGACCTTTCCTGGGTATGAGGTGTGGTATCTACTCATCTGTCCATCAGTACTGTATTGTACTCCAAGAGCATGTGAGATTTTAATCAAGGAAGTAAAATCATCAGAGTGGAGTGGTAAAAGCTGTCCTGAGGAAAATGATCAGACTCAAATATATTGAGGTAATTCAGAGATGATGAAGGCAGTATGAATCAGGAAAAGAGATGAATTGGAGAAATACAATTGGGACAATTGAATTGGTTTCTATTATGGTGAGGGTATGAAGAATTCGGGGGGTAGGGAGGTGATATGAGAGAAGAGACTAATATTGAAGTGAAAAGGATGTAGACTGCATTTTGGTCATCTTTTGTTTAAGGTCATTGCAGAGTAATGTGACTAAATCACAATCAAATCCACGGAATCAGCTTAATGATCAAAGGAATGGGGGGGGGAGTAACTCACAAGACAGAAATAAGGGATTGTAGCAGGGTCTTAGAAGGGTGAGGCAAGTTCCAAGCTGTTCTCTGGCAAGCTCTGCCCTGGTCCATCTCAGCATCCAAAATCCACAAGGTACAAAGAACACCCAGGTGTTAAGGGTCCTTAATGGCCACACCCAAGGTGCAGGTATATAGCAGCTACCTGCTGCCTCACTAAGGGTCATGACTCAGGGTATGGCTCAAACAGCTACCCACTATAGTAGAGCATCCAGATGAAGATGGTAATACAATAGATAAAATAGAAGGAAGGAAAGAAATCTGGAGAAGGGCTAGAATCAGTAAGGCTCTTCTAGTCAGTGGTATTTGAAGCCATCAGAGTAGATCCTGTTACCCATGCTTAAAATTTAGACGAAGAAAAAGGAACCAAGGAAAGGAATTCAGGAGGCATCAGCACAGTCAGGGGACTCTGACTAATATCTGGGCCCATGGAAAAGACATGGTAAGTGTTTAAAGGGAAATCAGAATTATAGAAGCTAAAGGTTTTAAAAGGTAGATCAGAGTGAGGCCAGGGCCAGCAGGGTGGGTTGGAAGTAGCAGGGCTATATTTTATATATCCCTCTTATGCAAATACTGTTAGTCCTCATATAGGAAAATCTGGAAATTATTACTAATGACCATCAGAAATGGGTAGGGAAATGCCTTTAGTTGAGCCTCCACCATGGGCCAGACATTAGACATATATTATCTCGTTTGATATATGTACCTGTTGATAAAAATATAGATTTTATTCTTTGCCTTTTATAAGAAACTTAGACTCGGTGGAATTATGCCTTGATCAGTCACCTTGAACTAGGGCTAGAGCCAGCACCACTTTTTTCTGGTTATAAACCTCTATGTCTTTCTATGTCTGCTCATTTAGCTTAATATAACATTTTCCAGTTCCATCCATTCCCCTGAAAATAACATAATCTTTATTTCCTTATTCTTTATATTTGAATAAAACTCCAACCTGTGTATATACCACATTTTATTTTTCCATTCATCTCTTGATGATCACACCAACTGATATAATAATACAGTAATTGTGAGTAGTGCTGTAAACATGGATATGCAAGTGTGGTCTGCTGTGTGTCTTCTCTCAAATATGGAACCTTGGATGAATGGATGGATGCATGGATAGATGGATATGGATGGATGGATGGATGGATGGATGAATGGATGGGCAGATAGAAACATAGATACATAGATAGATACATTGATAGGATGAATGTGATAGAGGATAAAAGTAAAAGTGTGTCCTTTGTAAAGAAGAGAAGGACTACCAAAGGTAAGGAAGGACAGGAGAGCATAATGGAAGGTGAATATAGTTAACATACATCATATACTTTAATGAAAATGTCTTTATGAAACATTTCTACAATGAATGTATGCTAATAGCATTAATTAATTAGTACATATATCCTTCTGTCTTTGTCATGGTCATGTTTCCTTTCTTACAGCAAGAGAACAGTTGCTTAGTCTCACAGTCCTGTAAGTAGCAGAATACCTCTCTGACTCTCCCTCCTCACTCCAATCTTCCCCCCTAACCTAATAGCAGAAGGCCTGCCTGGAGCCATTAGGTGCAGAAAGAGGGAGATGGGGAGTTCCTATCCTGGAGCCATTCATCTGATGGCTGGTGACACCAGCAGCAGAGTCCCAACAGTATAGCAAGCTTGTTTGCTCTTGCCTGGTTGTTACTGTTGATATATGAATAAGCAAGAAGACAGCTTCATTTTCAGAAGTTAGCATGTGCCTAGAGTAGGGAAGACTGGGAACAGCACAGTTAATCATAACCACAGGACCAGCACAAAAACAATGAAAAAGCTTTTTATGTTAGTCACGGTGTTTTATTATAATAACTCCTTTGAAGATGAGGCAGGCACTGCAGAATGCTGAGTGTGTTAGGATGCTGTGGAAGCCTATGTTATTCCCCAGAGGAATTGTCCGGGAATTCACTTCTTAATGGAATGGCAGGCCATTGAGCTGTTTGTATAATCAAGGTTAATCCCTTGGATGGAGGCCTCTGGAGGCCAGGATGTTGTTGCTATTCAGTCCTGAGCTGGGTACATGTCTCACCCACCCTAACATTAGGCAGCAGAGAGAACTTCTGTCCTAGATGGATAATACTGAACAGCATGTAGCAAAAAAGCTATGAAGAAAGCTGGGAGCTGGGAGGGCTTCACATGTGGGGGAGGGGCTGCGTGCTGTGCAGGAAGGGACATGATAGATGGAACCAGGGAAGACATCAAGTGTCAGACAGGCTTCCCCCATACTCTACACAGAATCAGTTATTCTCTGCTTGCTATTCCTCCAACTTATCAGAGCTTCTGTCACTCAGGTATCACACTGCTTCATAACTATATATCTTTCTCCTCATCTAACTGCCTCTGGGTCAAGGACTACACTTTATTTGTATTTAATTCCTTCATATTTTGTGTGGTGTCTGACACCAAGCCATCCTCAGCAGATATCAGACAGAACCAGAGTCTCAGCAAACCAAAGACCAGCAGCTCAGGAAGGGACCAGATGGAGAAGATAGGCAATCTGGCTACATAGGGTAGCACAGGCCACCAGAGAAGTTTTATAATGTACCACCAGATACAAGGGGACATTTTGCTATTTTTCTTTAATTCTTGAATTTCAAGTATGAGAACCTGAGTTCAATCCTGGCACTCTTGTAAAAGCCTAAGTGTGGCAGAGTACCTCTGTAAGAAGGCTAGGAGACAGGGATAGGAATGTCCCTGGGGTTTGCTAGCTTGCCAGTCTAGCAGGAACAGCAAATCTAGGTTCATTGAGAGACTTCATTTGAAAATTTAAGGTAGAGAACAATACAGGAATACATCTGATGTCAACCTCTACCATACACACACTTATACGTGCATACACTTGCACAACACACACACACACACACACACACACACACACACACACACACACACCAAAAAAAAAGCCTAATTAAGGAACCTGGGTTAGTATCACCAATAATTTTGCATTGATAAAGAGCATCAAAAACTCAGACTTGACAAAGGCGTGTTGGTTTGAATGAAGAATGCCCTCACATAGGCATTTGAAAATTTTGCTCACCAATAGCTCACCAATTGGTAATGCTGTTTGGAGAGGTAGTATAGCCTTGCTGAGGGGGGCACATCACTGAAGGTGGGTTTTGAGAGATTTCAGACTAGCCCTACTTTTGCTTCTTTCTCTGCTTCATGTCTATGGTTGAAGATGAGATCTCTTAGCTTCCTGCTCCTGATCACATTCCTGCTGCTTGCTATCACACCTTCCTGCCATGATGGACCATAAGTAAAATTAAATTCTACTGTGAATGACCTTTTAGCACAGCAACAGAAAAGTAACTAACACAGGTGCCATATACTCAGGACTGACAAACAGGAAATGAGGTTTCAATGCATTGAAGATGGCTAAATCCAAAATTCTGTATTTTGGCACCACCACATTTTATTTGGCCTCAACCTACTGCTTCAAACAAGTCTTCTCCTAGCTATTGCTTCATTCCAACAAAATTGTAGAATGTTACTTGTGTTCTTACCTCTCTCATTCACTAAGAACTCCCTCAGCAAGGACCATACTTGCACCTGCTAGTCCTTACCCACAGTCCTTTCAAAGCCTATATTGAGCTTGACACTTAACACATAACCCCAAGTCTGAGTATATTTTGTATTCATGGCATCATGGTATATGTTATTATTTGGTACTTCCTATCAGTATTGATGCCCTCAGCTGATTTATATCCCTTAAATCAATAATTGGGTAATAATAAGTATACTTGCCCCTCATGTGTACATGCCCCTTATTCCTACATTAGCAAATGGGTAAGGTCTGGGTAATATTTCATGCACACTAAGTGTTTAACAAATGCTGACTCTTCTGGTTATATTTCTCTTAGAGTTCCTGCATGCTCCTATGTAGGGTTTCCAAATTGTTCTCTAGTGCCAGGATTCCATTTATAACTTCTCCACTAAGGGGACCAAGCCTTTTTGAGTTGGTTGTTTTGCACCAAACCCCAAGGTTATGGCCCGAGGCATTGATTGGCTCTTGTATCCTTAAATTGAGTACATACTTTTTGATGGGATTCTACAAGTTTGGGATGTGATCACCTGCCTTGACAAAGTGGGCATTAGTATTTTTCCCATGCCTCTAATTTATGTGTTTGTGCTGGGATGATGATTTAGATAGCAACTCAATAAATTGATCAATTAAATTACACCAAACTTTTGCACCATCATTTCAGAGACCTGTCATCATATACCAAGGAGGTTCTGTATCACCCAAAATTCTGTTTCAACAGTACTACTGTGTTTTGTTAGCATGCTGCTAGGTGTTCATTTGGTTAGAAAGCTCTTTATTTCTTAGATTGTCCAACAGCATGAGAAGTTTCACTTACGGTTAGCTATGAAAGCCATCAATGACTACTTGTGTGACTGTTAGCAAATCATTTAAAGTCCCTAAGCCTCAGTTTATCTTTCTGTGAAATATGGATTAATGATACCTGCTTCAAACATTTGTTATGAGATTAATCACTAAAGCTTTGAAAAGAAAAGAATCTGGTTGTCAGATAAATGCAGATTTATATACTAGCTCCATCAGTACTTATATTAATCACTGGTTGTATGAGAGCTTCATTCCCCAGTCAATAAAATGGCAGGGGTAATTCTAAGACACCATTTACTGATGTCTTATATTAGAATTGTGTGTCTACACTCACTAGACACAGCCAAATATGATTAATGACACCCTAGAAACACAGCCCTAAATGATGGACTACAAAACTAACCCATCTGAAATTTATGGTCCACCAGAGATAAGGCTGACTATGGGAACAGAAGATTATTCATCCCTCCAGATGACATTATGGCATTGACATGGTGGTGCTTATTGACATGGATGTATTTTAGAAGTAGTAAGAACAGAAGCACTGTGAGGAGCACAGGGTAGGTCTTCACTATGGGCTCTCATCTCATCAAACAAGGATAACTCCTTAGTATTTGATGTTAAAAAAAAAAACTATAGAAAGCCAATATACAATGGAAAACATCACATTGGAATGCTTGAAGATTAGTATTTTAGGCCATAAAGATATACTTCATGTCCCATGATTTAGGAAATGAAATTCATCCATACATACATGGATAGATGGGTGGATAGATGATTGTGTGGGTGGATGGATGGATGGTGGGGGACTCTGGCTTTATCAGAAATAGATGACCTTGCACAAGTAATTAACCATTCTGGGAAGCTGTCTCTTATCTGTAAAAAGATAATAAAAGCAGCTGCCTAATTGTAAGAATGAAATGTTAATTCAAGTTAAACACTCAGGTCAGGACCTAGCACTTAATGAAAGCCCCCAATAAATGGGAGCTGTTATTATGAGGATATACATAATTATTCCTTGTGTTTGGTACTCTCCAGCCCTAGATACCTAAGCTGCAGTTTCTAGACATCTGTCTTCTCTGTGTTTTGCAGGGCAACAGGTCCTGGGCTTGGTAGAGAACCAGAGTGACTGGTATCTTGGAAATCTCTGGAAAAATCACCGTCCTTGGCCAGCCCTTGGAAGGGGCTACAACACAGGTAAATCATGGCAATGTGTGTGTGGGGGGGACCACAGAGAGTGACGCATAGACTCATTGTCCTTTCCTAAAACAAAGGAGATGGACAGCAACATAGAAGAGGACACCTGATTTCCTGATTTCATCAGAGCACAGGACATACATACATAACATCTCCAGTTCTTTCTTCATGTCATGCTGCAAGCAATAAAGCAGTTGAGCAGTATGAGTATGGCAGTCTTTCCAGAAAGCTCCTCTGCTCGTTTTAATGCTGAGATCTATTGAATTTTTTATCAATTTGACCTATAGTTTCTTTGACTATTGATACAAATAAGAGATCATTCTGCAGGAATAAATTTAATATTCAATTCCCTAATTGAGCAGATATTGTTTTGTATATTGTATGTGCACTTTAGATCTACAGGGATCTGCACTTGCAATATGTATCAATATTTATCTTCCTGCAGTCTTCCATGTATAAGATGAGAAAAGCAGCAGGAACTCATATTTCCTCTGACTGTTCTTATCTTTAAAAGGTCCATGTACAGCCTACCCAGTAAGTAGCAGGAGAAAAGGTAGACATATTTGGAAATTGGTAGTTCTAGATACTGCATTCCTCAAATCAAGTAATTTCTTCCACTTTGTTACTAAAACCAACCTTGCAACTTCTCTTTTGTTTCTGTCTCTGTTATTGATAGTCACTTGTGAAGCCATTCTTTATTCAACAGCTATCTGAATTCTAAGTACCCTAGTCCATGGCTTCAGGGAATGAATAAGTAAAGAAAGTAGAACCCCCTTTTTTTTTCCCCCAGTGCATTTCCCTTCAATGTCTATCTCCAAAATGCCTCTGGATCCTTCTCTTTCTTCCATACTCATTGCCATTGATGTGATCCTTATTTTCAAAGGATATACTCACTATTTTTTATCAGGATTAGAACTTGGGACTCAAGAATTTCAGGTGCTGTAACAGCCCCCAAATCATAACACAGAAACTTATTATTAGTTATAAATATTTGGCCCTACTGTATGATTGTCCCACTAGCTCTTATAACTTAATTTAACCTGTTTCTCTTCATCTACATTTTGCCTTAAGGCTTTTTACCTTTCTTTCATTCTGTATATCCTACTTTTCCTGTTTCTTCCATGTCTGGCTGGCTGGTAGCTGCCTGGCTGGCCCAGGGCATCTCCCTCTTTTTCTCCCTTGTTCTCTCTTCTCTTGAGCTAGATTCCACTTCTTACTTATTCTCTTTGCCTACCAGCCCAGCCTGTCCCTCCTCTGCCTAGCTATTGACCATTCAGCTTCTTATTAGACCAATCAGGTGCCTTAGGCAGGCAAAACAACACATTTTTATATTTTTAAACAAATGCAGCATAATAAAATATAACATACCTTTATGTAGTTAAAGTAATATCCCCAATATAAACAAATGTAATATGTATTTCCATAGTTAAAGAAATATTCCACAACAAGGTTCCAAAATGGGCTTATACTTTTTGAGAACAGCAGCTATGCTGAGTTGGGGCAGATGTCTAGGAACTACACCACCTGAAGATGCTGCATAGACAGATCCTAGAGTCTGAACTTAGACTCTAGAGGGAAAAAAAAAAAAAACAGAAACCCTGAACCTGATGATTTGACTCCACAGAAGTCAGAGTTGAACATGGGGCCCCAGAATCCAAAGGAAAAAGGATGGGATCCTTGCTTCTGAAGGTGGATGTTCAGAAATGGGCCCTATTGAAATGCAGTTTGACCTCTAGATACCTTGACTATTGATACAAACCTGAACTCAATACTCAGAGTGGTGGTTAAAGCTAGAAGAAGACATGGAAAGGCCAGCATCAGTGTCCTGAACAGCCAGATGCCCAGCCAGGGAGCCTATGTTGAAGGCCATCCTTGCAAAAGAGTTCCACTGCTGACAGTTGCCAGAGCATCAGGTGTACTGTGCTCCATTTGCCTCCTAGGCATAACAAAGGTTGCAGCTGGAGTTATTTATGCCCATCAGTCCATCACAGACCCAGAGCTTGTCCTTTCCTGCTGAACTGGGAATTACCCTGTAGTTGCTAGATAGTAAAGGAATCTGAGGACGCTCTGAGACAATGAGGGATGGGGAAGTGGAGATAAGGAGGACCAGAGCAACATGTATGAAAGTATTTCTGAATTTCAATAATGGGCAAGACAGCACCTCTTCTTGCCTGGTGGATGTTAGTCAGATGCTGAAGTAAGTGCTAACTTGGGTTAATATCATAGAATCTTCATGCTATGTTTATCTGTCTATACTTGAAAAAAATTAATGCTTAGAGATTTCAAGAGTGCAACCCTAATTAAGGAAGCCTGCAAGGTTATTAGTTACTGACCTTTCTAGCTCAAACTTGAATGGCTTCATGATCAAATACTTTTTGTTTGGATTTGGTTTTAAATTTTTGAGACAGAGGCTTAGTACATACCCCAGGCCAGCCTAGAATTTGCTGTGTGTCCCAGACTGTCCTTAAACTCATAGTACTCCTGTCTCTACCGCCAAGTCCTGACATTGCAGGTATGTGCCGCCATCCCTGACACAAATACTCTTTAAATGAAGTATACTTGGCTCTGCCCTTAAAGAGTCTAGTGAGTCTGTCCACAAGTCAAGACTGCACTATAGGAAGCCTTTGGATATTTCTGATGCACAACTTCCAAACCCCTTCTATAATTAAATAGAATATATTGTCTCTCTTCCAGCAAGAACATTGAGACACCCCCCTGTGTGTGTGTGCACATACGTGCTCTCAGATTCATGTATATAGAGGCCAAAAATCAACCTCCAGTATCTTGCCTTTCACTTTGTCTTTTGAGGCAAGGTTTCTTATTAGGACCTGGGGCTAATTAAGCTAGGCTTCCTGGTCTGCAAGCTCCAAGAATCTGCCTGTCTGGCTTCCCAGAGCTGAGAATACAAATATGCACATGAACACACACACACACACGCGCACGCACGCACGCACGCACGCACGCACGCATGCATGACCTTTTACATGGACACTGAGTACCTAACTCAGGTCCTCAGGATTACTAAGCAAGCATTCTTTTTTTTTTTTGAGCCATCTCCACAGATGCATGAGCACTGTTTTCTTAATGCATTTGAGGTTGGAGTGTGTATGATTTCACAGTGGGACAATGAGAAAGCTTCATGCATTTAGCTTTGGGAAGCAAAAACCGCCAGAATTTCATGGGTGCCCAGGCTTTCAAAGAGACAGAGACAACGCTCTGTTTTTGGTTGGGAAAGGGAAGTATCATTTGAAGTCTGTTGTGCAGACTTCCTGTTTCTCAAGGCCTATACTAATAGAAAATGTCACGTAGAGATAGATAATCTACAACACATTGAGGATGCAATATCAGGTCATGGTTATCTTCATTAAATAAAAGCACCTGTCACCAATATAGATTTGCAAGAAGAAAGGTGTAGTAGAGCCATGGATAATTATTATGGCAAGGATGGCATGTTCTTCCCACCCTTCCATATACTGCTTCAATAATAAACAAGTGTATTAACCACCTTCAATTCGTATTAGTATGTTGAAACAGTGAGTTTACTGAGAGGTCATGAAAGATCAGGGAAAGTAGGGAAAAACCCTATGAAATGTGACAGGTCTCTTTCAATAAGCTATGACCAAGTGATCATTTAAAAAGATTTGTACATCATCAAGATGCCATGGCTTTCCCCATGAGGACTTGTATTTTTTTATAACCAAGGAGTGTACCACACATCAGCAGATGAGACATACAATCCTTAGGGAATTTTGAAGACTCTGATAGAGGAAAATGATCACTCTGAATTCCAGCTATCTCCAGTCTTCCATGAGGCTCCTCCAGTAAAGCATCCTGTGGATGTTATTTGCAAACTCCAGCACATTTTGGTTAGAACAACAGCTTGACCACTGAGTCTTGCTGTAGGCTTGGTCACTCAACTTGGCCAACTTGGTTAGCTTTCTGCCTTGTCAGGTAGGAAAATAGTACCCTCATGTCATGAAGACCACCTGCTTAGGAAGAAACTTATTTAAGAGCCAAGCCTGGAAAGCACGCAGTTCATTCTAGTCTTTGTCCTCTTGTTATTTAATCAGGAAATGGTGGATACATAACTAATAAGCTGTTTATCACAGTCTCTCAAGCACCAAAGTCAGGAAAAAAGTCATTTGTTTTTATACACATATGTTTTCCCACTATCTGGAAAAGCTTAGCTTTTAGTGCTGTAATTAAAAGGAGATCACATATTTTAGTTCCTGTATCAATTTCCCAACTCTATTTCATTCTTCAAATCTCAAAAAAACAAAGCATAAGATGCTTGATCTGCAAGATCTGCCCCTTAGGCCTGCCTTTTGCAAAGCTTATTCAGTACTGGGAGCCCAGACGCCCTTGTCTATAAACCCAGAGGCTTGATAATCTTGGGTTGGAATCTGGACAACTTTGTGAGGGTGTCACTGTAAGTACCTGTAAACTAGAACATTTTAGGAACTTGCTTTGGCTCCATTTCCCCCTCAGAACCTATGTGACTCTCAAGGCACTACTATTCAGCAATACTCCTCAAATGCACCAGCTTCGCACCAGACCCCTTCCCATGCACCGAAGGATGGGTCATCTTCTCATGTTGGTTGATTCCTAGGGTTATCTTCCAATGGAAATATTCTCCTTGAAAGATCCAGCTATGCTTCCACTTCTTTCATCTCTGTTTGTTTATGTTTCCTTCTCAATCTGCTTTCATAAAGCACAGAGGGCCTTAAGAGATGTGGAGATGTTTGAGGCAGTGTCTCAACACCATAGCCTGGGCTGGCCCAGAACTGCCTCAAGCTTGCCAGCAATGTCCTTGCCTCAGCTTTCCTCTTCTGAGTGCTGCAGTTACTGGTGTTAGCACCACACCTGACTCATTGTGGAGCTTGTTATAACTCATTTCCATGCTTATGTCTCACTGAGCTAGAACAGCTGGAGCTGAGATGACCAGGCAGTTCCCAGAACAGAACTCTTGCCAGTAACTGTTCAGGTGGATTTAAACGCACCTTCTGTATCCTTGGCACAGAGACAGAATGTCCTCAACTACTCTGTCTATGCATCACCTCCTGGGTGCAAGAAGATGACATTCACACAGCATTCAGCTGTTAAGGGGGAAAAGAAAACAAACAGTTTTTGACAGACTCATTAAAATTCATCTCACTTCCGTTTATATGCTGATGGGTGACTATCTTAAAAAGCAAACAGCAGCAAAGGGGTTTGGGGAGATGAAAACACTTGGATGAGAGTGGGGAAAGGAAAGGCATTCAGGGAGGACATGACATAGTATGTTCACATCACAGAGGATCCAAGAAGAATCTGTGTTGTCCTAAGATGAAGGACATGTTAGCTAGAGGATGTGTGTTTAAAAAAAATTGAAAAGTAAAATATGTCTTGTTCCTTTCCTGAATTAAGGCAGAGACAGGCAGATGGAGGCCTGGCTCTCTGGGGAGAGAGAGAGAACTTCTCCAGGAAACCTCCTAACCGGCAGAATAAGAAAACTGGGGCATTCAAGGGCTGACTCACCTCTGAGACTGGACTGGAAAGAAATGGAAAGTATTGGGCAATAAGTTAGACACTACATGGTACATTCCATGGCACAAAGTCAGAAAGACAAACCAGCTGGTAACTTGCCAAAGAACTGAAACAAACAGCTTAATGGGATCAGCAGATACATAGGTATCACCTGACAATTACCTCTACTTCCAACATCCAGCATTTCAAAACTTTGAGCATGTCTCTTCATTTCTTCTTATCTCTATTAGTCTCCATACTGAGAGGAAATATTGTAATTGGATGGTTTCTATAATAATTTCTATAATAATCTACATCCAGAGAAAGTAGGTTTATATGAAATTCACTCACTCATTCATTCAGCGTAAGTGTGGCAGCAGCAGCAACCAAATGATATGGTCCAGAGCTTCTTTGCCTGTTCAAGACTACAGCAAACTTTGCCATTATATGAAGTACAGATATGGCCTAGCCATCCAGATGCTATGAGTAGGCACTAGCATGTGTGAGAAATTTTTATATTCTTCAAAAGTCATGAACATTCAGATAACAGGGAGTCCTGTGAGCCCTTCATTTGGATTTTAAGCTCAGTATTTGTCAAAGCCATCTATTAATAAACAGTTTAAACTTAATAAGCTGTAAGAGTTTCAGGCTTCAATATTTAGAACAACTACATGCAATCATAAACATGAATGTCCATTCTTCTTGGGGCTGGGCAGGTGAAGGCCTCTTTAGGACTGACTAGGAGTTGGTAATGTTGTTGATGTCCAACAAGGTTATGCCAGTGCAAAGCCATAGTGGTCCCATAATCTGTCTTGAGATCATTGTGAATGTAATGCCCACTACTTCCAGGTTATGTACAGCCAGCTGGAATCATGCTTAGCAGTGCCGTCACACAGCTGCTTTTGTTTACTTAAACTGTATCTGAGTCTGTGACCTTTCTCAAAGCTTGTCTACTCTGCCTCACAAAGCAGAGCCTTCTCTGGCCTCAGTTCTCCCTGTGGGTTATTATGGAATATATATGCCCCTTATCTTTCTACCTGGCCACCCCTCAAATATCTAAGTGAGAACATAAGGAGCCACACCCTTCTCTATTAGATCATTCAGTCACTCTTGCACATCACAGCCTGTCCTGTGAGCCCCAGTTCTTTACTCTGAGATGCAGCTGGTTCTATCACTTGCCAAGAACTGTTGTGCCTTGTACAAGGGGAGTTGTGCAGAACCCAAGCAATGGCTGCATCTGCCCATGACTCATTGAATAGCTTTGGGCAAATTCCTTCTGCTGACTTTCCTTTTCTAATAGACTCACAGGGTTTCTGGAAGAATTAGATGAAAGGGAAATGCCTGGTACACAGTGAACACTGGATAAATGATGCCCAAGACTCCTGGTACAGCAATTCGGAGTAAGGGATGGGAATCTCACATGCCAAGAGGTACTTGGCAGATTAGCAGTGAGGGGGGTAGCTCTGCAAATCTGTGGTCTGAATGCTAAATTCAGTTCAGCTCTTTCCATCAGACTTGGGAAGGGGTGAAATGATAGTTTTCCTCCTGACTCTTGGGAAAAGCTGATTGTACCCAACACCCCCTTTCCCTTTGATTCTCAGTTTATGTCTTGTCCCTGAGCCAAATTTTCATCTCTAGGCTGTGGCTCCTGTGATGAAATACCCTCCCATAGGCTCATTTTTTTAAATGCCTGCTCATTAGGTAGTGGCACTACTTGACAGAGATTAGGAGGTGTGTCCTAGTTGGAGAAAGTGTGTCACTGGGGATGGGCTTTGGGGTTTCAAATATTCAAGCCAGGACCAATGTAACGCTCTCTTCCTGCTGTCTACTGATTTGGATGTAGAACTATCAGGTACCTCTGAAGCACCATGTCTATCTGCATGTTGCCATGCTTCCCATCATGCTGACAATGGACTAAGCCTCTGAATATAAGCAAGTACCAATTAAATGCTTTCTATTTATGAGTTGCCATGATCATGGCATTTCTTCACAGCAATAGAGCACTGACTAAAAGAGCTGTAAATGTTATCTATGCAAAGCACCCATCATCGGGCCTAGAGCACTTAACCCACAACATTTTCAAAACTTCAGCATCATTGGGTGTTAAGAAGCACCTTAGTGGGCAGCCTAACAAGTGACAGCCCCCTTGCCCCAGACCTCACAGGAGGACCCTAAGTAAAATCAGCCACTAAAGAGTTTCTGTGACTGCACCTTTTAATGATATCTTGATGTCTTCCCTCATGAGCAAAGGCCACTGTTCCTGAAGTTCACCATTGCTTCCCCAGGACCATGACCTCAGAGAGTATACATTTAACTCAAGGCTTTCTGAGTCTGACCTTCAGTACAACCCACTCCCAGCCCCAATTCTTATATCCTGAACTATTTTTTTTCTTATGCTTGTTTCCATTTTCTGGAAAATTCAGTCCTCAGAATCTCATGTTTTCCTATCTTTTTGCTAAGTAAATCACAAGGCTGCCACCTGCTGAACAGAAAGGTGAAACAAGAAGAAACAAAATGCAAAAGCAAGATTCCTCCAGCTGAGTTGGGCCTTCAGTCTCAGGTGCAGAGGCATTATAGCATCCGTGGGCCTGGAGCGCAGGTGCTGTCCCATTCTCCAGGCTTCTGAATTAGTCTTTGTATAGCCTGATAGAGAGTAGCCAGGCCACTTCTCTATACCCTCTGTTCTCCACTGTGAGTTAAGAATACTAAATGATGTCCTGGTGCATTCATACTGCTGTATAATACAACAGGGATGTATTTCTCTTCATTCGGAGGCCAGGATGTCAAATACAGGCAGATTCAACACCTGGCCAGGGCTGCTGTCTGATTTGTGTCTGGCACCTTCTACCTGTATCCTCCCTAAAAAAAAAAGAAAGGATGAAGGAGTTCTTCTATTTTCTATTTACATCCTGACTACCTCCCAAAGACTTCAGTAATCACTTTTGTGGTTGGAGTTTCAACTTCTGAATTTGGAGACAAAAACATTCAGACTCTAGCCAATATATTCCTGAAAGAAAAGCAGTATTCCTGATAATGCTGAGAAATAAGTGAGAGGATGTAGGTACCATGGAGCTGTACGACATACACAGCCTATTTTCTACATCAGAAATAGAGTCCTGAGTCCTCATCAAATCCTTGATTAGCAACAGGTTGCCCACATGCTCTCTTGCAATTGTATAGCAGCAGCATTCCCAAACTGCACTTTATTATAACAAAATGGCACACTTTGTTTTGTGATGGTGGTTATTAACCACAAGCAGTATGTTGTATAGCAGATTCCTAGAATATATTCATCCTACATAGGAGAAAGTTTACTCATTGAAAATCATTCCTTCTTAACCCCTACTTCAATACAAAAAAAAAAAAAAAAAAAATCCTAAAAGGTGTACTGACCATCTTCCCATCTTTGTTCGGTAGGAATATTCACACCATGGGAATCAGTAAACACCACAAGTCATCTCTCTCTCTCTCTCTCTCTCTCTCTCTCTCTCTCTCTCTCTGGAAGATAGTTAGTTGGTAAACACTGAACTGTGAAATCCCTCTGCCCCTCACATGCCTGACAAAGCTGTCTGCAGTTTCTTGGTCATTCTTGACTTTTGATTTTCCATGTAGGCAATTATCTGCTTCCATCAGTATCTGTAACTTCTTATGGTATATGCTCTATTTATTTAAAGATAAAATAGTGATTATCTTTCTGCATTCATTTAGTACATGAAGTATCTTTCTAACACTGCATTGTTTTTCCATTTGATGACAATTTATTTCTCATTAGCTGGTAATACTGTTCTTCCTATGTTTTCCCCCTCCCAATTATAATCAATAATGTATAAATTCCTTTATTAGCCATATTTGTTTGGTTGTATATTTATATACAATAATTTCTAATAGAAGACACTGCTGTATCTATCAAATGTTATGAAAAATTTAATTTTATACCACTTCACAATTAAATGGGTATATTATATGTAAATACTCACCCCTTAGATTTGACACTTTCTTGTTTGCTCTCTATGTTGGGTACATGGTCTCTATATTGCAAAAGAAGCAGTATTTTTTGCAGAAAAACTGTTAATAGGAAGCCAGCTTCAGCTTTTTTAGCACAGAGAGATGACCTCTGATAGTAAAGGGTAGGCCTCTGAAGTTATGGGCCATGGACCAAAGGCTAAGGAAAGCAGAGCCTATGCTGGCTTGAGTAACCAACCATACCTGGCTCAGCATTTCAGTTGACCTAGAATAGCAGTAACAAGAGGGGTGGCTTTTCCTGAAAACTTTGCTGCCTTATTCTGCTGGCCCATGAAAAGTCAGGCAATCTTCTCGATGCCAGTGTTATCTCAAGAACAGGAGCTGTGACCCAACACCCAGACACAATGCAGTGGGTAGTAAGAAGAAATGGTATGATCCAGAAGCTCCCTTCCATGAAGAGAATTGTCAGCATTCATTCAGTGCATGGTTTTTGCAGATCACAGAGATATATCTATGATGGGATGATATATCCTTGGTACCTTCCAAGTTCATGGCTCTAATCTCTTAGATTTGATGCATGCTTTCATGTGCATTAGCTCATCTAATCCCCATTTTAAAGAGGCGTTCATGGAGGCTCAATGAGGTTAAATGGTTTCATACATGAGTAAAACTGGTAAATGATAGGGCCCAGGGCTTAAGCCTTCCTTATAAGTGCTTAGGCTGTCAGTGCATAGCAATGGTTGTTAGATCAGTTATATAGCTCTGGGAATGTGTCCAGCCCCATTCCCCCATAAACTAGGTTAGATAACTATGGACTCTCATTTGTTTGTTTGTTTGTTTGAGATAGGGTTTCTCTGTATAAAAGCCCATGGCTATCCTGGAACTTGCTTTGTAAACGAGGCTGTCCTTGAAGTTACAGAGATCTGCCTACCTCTGCCTCACAAGTGCTGGAATTAAAGGTGTGCCTCAGCGTGCCCGGCACTGATATGGACTGTCTTAATAGTATTACACCATCTTCTAAATTACAATGCCTGGCCATTATGGCTATATATGGAAATCACCTGGGGAGATTTAAATAATATCCTCTGATTTTCAGCTCCTTGAGTAGTTTCCAGTACATAGCAGATGATTCCTATTTACTAAACACACATGAACCACCCTTTTGTTCTAGAACCTCATTTTAAAGTCAATACCATTCTTTCCATTTTACCCTTTTCTTTATTACCTCCCTCCTTGTGGTAGTTTGAATGAGAATGTCCCACATAGGCTCAGGTGTTTGAATACTCAGTCCCTGTTAGTGGTATTGTATGAGCAGGTTTAGGAAGTTTGGCCTTGCTGGAGGAAGTATGTCACTAAGGGACAGCTTTGAGATTTAAAACATTCAAGTCATCCCCAGTGCTTTTTCTCTGCTTTGTGCTTGTGGTTCAAGATTTGAGCTCTCAGCATATGGTTCCTGACACCATGCCTGCAGCCCACTGCCATGCCTCCCCACTTTGACAGACTCTTACTCCTCTGGACCCTAAGCCAAATAAATCCTTCTGTCTATAAAGTGAATGACAGGGAACAGCCTTGGGCAATAGTGTTTTATCACAGTGGTCAGAAGTAACTAATACAACCCTCTTTTGCTGTCACTGGGTTCTTGGGCTTCACAGCTGCTTGAATTTGTGTACACTCATTCAGCAGAGATTATTGATAATTAACAGTACACAGTATCCATCACCTTTTAAGGTGCTGGGGACACTTAAGTGAAAAGAGAAGACCGGTCACAGACTGGCAAGACTGGCAAGAAAGATATGTACTTACAGTTATGATGTGTAAGTGGGGAAACCATACAGGACATATAGGAAGGAACCAGCAGAAGGCCTTTCTGTCCCTGTTGTTGTGCCCAGCCCATTTCTCCTGTTCTTCTAATGGCTCACAGAATCCAGCTTAAAATGCAGGTGATCAGCCTCCTGTTTATCAGGCACACAGTGAGCTGTTCCCTGTCATCCACTTTATACTAAACAGCAGTCCTTGTCCCCCTAAGCCCTCCCTCCACTGCTGCATCTCACCACTGTGGGTCAGATGTATTTGAATCAAAATGGCATGGCAGATCCTGAATTTGTTCTTGGGGCTCTGAGGGATTGCTTCAAGTGAAGGGAATCTCAGCAAAGGCAATTATCCCAGAGAAATACCCATCTCTCACCCTGCATGGCTGCTCTGCCAAGGAAGGCTTTGCTTATTGAACCCATGTTTTATTAAACCCAGTCTGGTAGAGATAGACTCAGCTATTTGCTGGCCCCAATGCAAAAGAAATAGGGAACAAACAGAGCCCATTGTCTGAAGCCCAGGATCAAGCTGGGGTGACCAGGAAAATACACCTTAAAACATTTACCACTATGCTCCAAATCAATTTCTGTCACTTAGTGAATATTTGACTGTCTGCAGTAGAGGGTGGGCAAAATTGCCCCATTTTATGTACTAAAACCAAGATAGATTTTGCATTTTTAGATTGTTGGGGACAGGGGAGGGTGGATAATATAATCCCCTTCATGACACGTGGAAGTTCTATGAAATTCCAATGTCCATTAATAAAACTCCTACCGCATCATGGATTTTCTATTTGTTCATGGCTGTTTGGGGGTCATGGTGGCAGAACATGAGAAGTGCCAGTTTCTACCTTGTGATTTCTAAAGCCAAAAGTATCTACTTTCTAGCTCTTTAAGGCAAGAGTGTCCAACAACAACAGTTTACAGCAGAGCAGAAACAGTGGGATCTGGCAGAACTGAGTTAGGATCCTGTCTGTGCCACTTATTTTTCCCCATCTGATAAATGGGAATAATAGCCCATTGTTAATAAGTTGCTATGAGGTCTAACTAAGCTGGTGTAAATGTAACATAAAAACCTACTAATGTAGAACCAGTATCGATTATCAGTAAATATCAGGCACTCCCTTCCCATTAATTATGTACAGTTTCCTATGGAGTCAAAAAATAATGAAATAGCAAGGGGCTAATGGTGCTCTTGATTAGAGAGATACACACATGAGATACAGAGTAAAGGAGCGAGAATGGTATATCCAGGACATCTTGCTCTCATTTAACCCTTCATTACCTTCTATGTGCAGTAGGTCCTGGCAGATGGACACCTGTCAGTCAGTACTTTTGAATGAGAGGGTGCATTTTCACCCCTAAGCCCCATAAGAGTTGGTACAGCCAACAGATCCTGTTCTGTGGACATGGAAAATCAAACCAAAGTACCATGCTCTTCCATGCATTCTTACAAAGGATTTCTGTGCCTATGTGATCTGAAAATGCAGATCATGTGGAACAAGTGGCACAGATTGGTGTCAATACCCAGAGTTTAAGGGCTGCCAACACAAATGAGGGAAATGCATAAAATCCAAGTGTTTCTGCAGTTATTCATGATGGACACTAGCATTTCAAACCCCATGTACTGTTGGTTTGAAAATGAGAAGGAAATGCTGGCAGGCTCTTGAAATGGTGTCAATGAGAGAAAAATCCCAAAGTACAATTAGGGAAAGGAGCCAGTGGTAAGGAGCAGCTGAAGTGTACAAGTCTGTGGGGAAAGGGACACAAGGATGGTTGAAAGAAACATGGGCAGGGAAACCTATGCATAGATAGAATCTAGCCATGGATGCTAATATGACTGGACAATTGCATGATGGGAATGATATTGGGCATGAGGAAGCCTTCATGTCAGATGTGAGAGGCAACCAGAAATCAGATGAGAATGTGTCTTCTGGATCCCTTCTAACTCATCCCATGCTCACTTGGATGAAGTTTCTGGTTCTTTGCTCTGTTTTCAAAGCTTATTTCTGTCTTCCACTTTTTTTTTTTTGTTTGTTTGTTTGTTTGTTTGTTTTTCGAGACAGGGTTTTTCTGTGTAGCTTTGTGCCTTTCCTGGAACTTGCTTTGTAGCCCAGCTGGCCTCAAACTCACAGAGATCCGCCTGCCTCCGCCTCCCAAGTGCTTGGATTAAAGGTGTGCACCACCACCGCCTGGCTTGGTTTTTGGGTTTGTTGTTTGTTGTTTTAAATCTTAAAGCTATACTCTGTGATCTCTACATGTATTTTCTTTTTTCATAAAATGTTGAGTGGCCAAAATAAAAACAATAAAAGTATTCTGCAGATCTTGATGAAAGGCCTCTGCCAGATTCCAAATTCTTTATATTCGTAGCCCTGTCACAATCTCCTTTTTTTTAAAATTTATTTTATGTGTATGAGTGTTTTGACATGTGTGTATATGTACCACATGTGTGTCTGGTGCCCACAAAGGTGAGAAGAGGTAATTGGATCCCTTAGAAGTGGGGTTGTAGATGGTTGTGAGCTACCATGTGGATGCTAGGAATTGAACTGGTATCCTCTGAAAAAACAGCCAGTGCTCTTAACTACTGGGCAGTTGCTGTAGACCACCCTGTCACAATCATACTGAAGGTGCTCTGCCCAATGATTTGAAGAGAAAGATAAAGGTAATTCCCAAAAGGAGCACTTCCTATGGCTTGAGTTGGGCACTTAACATTCCTGTCCAGACTATACCTTTCTTTCTCAGTTAACCAATTTTGCAATGCAGTGGCAAACACCTGAGGCAATCAGCTTATAAACAGAGAAGGTTTGCTTTTGCCTCATAGTTTTCATAGATTCTGGACCATGAGCATTTTGACCAATGACTTTTAGATCTATAGGGACATCTATAGCACATCTTAGTAAAACACTCCTTCTCCTGGCGAGGAAACAAAAGAGAACAGTTATAGAATCAAGATCACATAACACCCTTCAATACTGGACTCCCAATAATGTAAAGACCTCCTAACAGGCCCTTCCTCATAAAGGTTTTACAATCTCCTATTAGTGCCAAACAGATCAAGCCTATTGACACTGGGCCTTTTGGGGACATTCAGACCCAGCCCTTAGTACTCTCTATCTGAGAACCCATTGTATTCTTTATCTCTGAATTCTGGTTAGCTGACATGTAGAAGCCACCCAGTCAGCTTTTATTGAATGAATAAATATGTGAGATAAGGACCATCAGACTTTTGTAGGGTTTGAACATTTGCTATATCTTTTTCCATCTATACTTAATAAAAAAGAAACCAACAAGAAGTAAAAAGTAGACCACAGAATCCTTTAGTTTTTATAATCAAAAGTGATTCCCTGGTAAAAAATCAGCAGGGATCTTAAATGAGTAATTTTTAATAAACTCGCCTTCATTATTGGGTCAGGCTTATAATAAGAACCCCCAGTGCTTCCAAGCTGAGGGGAGGAAAGCTATGATTGTGAGGGTCACGTTCATAAACGTTTCAAGTAAGAGTCCATGTGCTCCCAGAGCTTTCCATGAAGCATCTGCTTGGTGTCCATGTACACTTTCATTGGTCTGACCTTCAAAGCCACAAGAACCACCAGAGGACTTAGGAACAAGTCATCATCAGGTGGTGATGGGGAAGTGCAGGCAGAAGCCAAGGAGGACTAATCAAAGGGAAACACAATAGCACCCAAATTCCTGATAAATAAACACCTTTGTGACTCACTATGCAGATGTTAAGTCAAATACTTTCTTTATCCCACCATTTTCTTAACTTGTTTAACTGTGTTTTCTACACTAACATCCTACACTGAATTAGAGAATAAGTTTTATCCAAATCCTGCTGTAAACTGGTCTTGTCTATTGGAATTATGTAGCCACTTGGGAACCTCTGTTTCCCTTGAATCAAGGAAGCCTGTGGTCTGATTTAACCAAGCCAGTCCTAGGCTGATTCTTTCATTTAGCTTAATCATGAAAGCAGGCTACAAAGAAAGAAACTAAGAGCAGAAGGGAGTGAAGGAAGAGCTTCCCTTAAGAAAGGCCTTGGCCATGCAGACCTCAGATGTTTGCCTGGTTTGATGATTCATTTTGATTGTCAGTGTGACTAGACTAAGAAACACTTGGGCATTGGTTGAGAATGCCTTTGGATGTGCCTTTGAGTGTTTTGCAGGGAAGAGCAGGCTGAGAAGGGAACTGGAATGTGGGCAGCAGCATTGCATGAGCTGGGATTCCATTCTGAATAAGAAGGAAAGAAAGTGAAAGCCAACTGCTCATCAACATTCTCATTTTTCTGCTTCCCAGTCTTCTGAAATGTGAGCAGGCAGCCTCACACCCCTATTGCCATAAAGCCACAGGGGCCACAACTTCCCCACCATTAAGAACCAACCATACCACCTCAAACTGTGAGATTAAATTCTTTTTTTAAGTTGCTTTCATCATGTATCTGATCATAGCAATAAGGAAATGACTAATGTACTGAGAAATTTAAGTAGTTCTGCTTGCTGGCAAGAACTAAGCCTACATTTGCTGAAAGTTCTGTTGGGTATGCTCATATGCAGAAAGAAGACAGTTGCTCTGACATTCAGCAAGTCAACTCTGAAACACTGTCCTGATTCCAGTGTTTCTGGTGTCCAGCCAATGACCATGATCACTTACACAGGGTCATGCCTGCCATCATCATCATACAGGATACTCTTCAGGAAGCTCTGCCATCTCTGACTTTTAACATGCTGGTTTCCTGTCATATCTGTACAGGGGCCACCTGCAGATGGCCTATGGTCTCCTTCAGTCCTTGCAACACTGAAGTACTCTTCTTCCAGGAGGAACTACACTGGTAGAACCAGGCCTCCCCTGTTTACTTAAGAGCATGTTTGTACAAACACACACACACACACACACACACACACACACACACACACACACACACGGAGCAACGTGCCATGTTTGAAAGATCACTAATCATACAATATGATTAATTTTGCAACTATGTAGCCATGTGTGAGCCTTAGTCTTATCTCTAAAATGGGGAACATTTCATCTCCCTTGTAGTTTTGTCCCAAGAATCAGAGGTCACATAAAGTATCCAGCCTCTCATGGACAGCAGTTACCAGGTAGATGCTAAGTACCTCTGTCTTCAGCTTCATCTCCCTTTTATAGTGCAATGAAACCTAATAATAAACTCAAACCATAGCAATGGTTTAAAGGATTCTTCTCTTTTTCCTCCCTCATAGATACCATCTTATTCTCCTTGCCATTTGGGGTGTGAACTTCACTACATATTTAGTTGGTACATGGGAGAATAGCCCTGCATTCTAATCTATAGCAAAAAAAAATAGTCTATCATTAGTCTCCTGTTCACAGGAGAAACCTTTGATTTTTTAAAATTTATTCATTTATTTATCTCATGTTGGTCTCTTATGTTCCTGGCATGACAGCTGTGAGTAAAACTCTGCTGGCCCCACACATCCCAGCCAAGGGCACTGGAAGGTCTTGTCAAATTTAAGACCACAAACTTCTGTGCAGAACACCCTAAGGCAAAGGGCAGGCTCCACACTACTGAACCCCAACAGCAAGTCTGGAAATAGGCAAATAATGTAGCAGCAAATCCCCAAGATCAAAATCAAGCTTTTGCCAACACCTTCTGCCAGGCTGCTAAAGAGTGAACAGCATCCATGAGTGACCTGGGACATAGCATGTATGTCAGAACTAAGTATGAGATTGGAAAGGTCCCATTTCCTATTCTGCCAGTTCCGTTATTTGGACCAGTGTTCACTTTAAAGGCTTGTCCCAACTTTTATATATGTGCATTAATTTTTATTAATTACAATGGTAATTATGCACATTCAGCAATTAGTCACCTTAATGAGGAAATGTATAGTTTTCAGAACCTAGTTATCAAACCATTATGTGTCATTCATGATTTGAAAGCCTGTTGTGGTCAGTTAGTGTATCTCTCTACAGCATAGGGCTAAGGTCAAATTATAACAGAAGTTTCTCTCGTTCTTAGAAACCTTGTGTTGGCTTTCTTCTTTTCATTATTTGAAATTCTGTTCTCGAATATGCCACTCTTCATCTCTTCTGCATTCTCTTTACAAACTCCTAGAAGCTTTTGTCATTGTGATACTATTTGACATCCTAAGCTGCTGTTTTTACTGCTCTAAAACATAATTTATGCACATAAATTTCCATTTGGTAGATATCCTTTCCTTTACTATTACTTCTGCTTTACCTTGATTGCACCTTTTAGCTGTCACTTTCAATAACCTCAAGGGGTTTCCTAATAACTACAGGTTGGTTATAACACATAAATTGAATATTACCAGAAGAGTAGAGGGATGTGGTTCTGGGAATATGTCAGAATATGTCAGTATTTCAAGTGTCCAAATCATTACACAGAGAGAAGACTTTTTTAAGATATTTAGGGTGGTTATATGAATGCAGGCTAGAAAATTAATTCCTAGTTATGGACATCAATTATTAGATTATGTTTTTCCATGAGTATCATGCCTATTCAAGGTATGTTGAAAGATATGATTCTCAATTCTAAAAGTCATCTTGGTGCTGGGGTGAGATAGTCTCTAGGTTACAAGTAAGAAACTAGGGCTCAGAGCCACAGTGGCTTTTTCAGGGGTCCTTGGTAGTGTATAATGGTATCAGACCTTGGTTACACAAGTTGCGGCAATGTTCTGTCTTTGCATTAAGCTTCCCCATTAGGGACAGTTCCTTGGCATCTGTGTTCCAGAGGGCTTCTTTTGGGCATCAGTCTGAGGGTGTAAAGATATGTATTGTATAAATAACTTGTAACTAATTATGGATCTGTGAGCAAAGATAAATGTTCTTCCCAGTCTCTTTTTAATCTTTCATTGGCAGAAAACAGGGAATAGGTCATTGTTTTCTGTTAAGCTCTGCTCTTCAGATATGTTAGGAAATATTTGTAACCTGATAGATGTCAGATGTGTTAGGAAATATTTGTAACCTGATAGATGCTGGAAACCAGTGCCCTGCAGGGAAGAGCCTATCTCCCTTGACATGTCACACTTCTTTCCCTTGCCTAAATATCATTCCTGTTCTTCTTTTGGATTTCATCGAGATGGCATTTATTTAAAACTCTCTCCTAACTGCTTCTCCCAACCCAGTCTCAAAAAATAAATGAGTAAATAACTAAACAAGGTAGACATTACTCAATGAGAAACAATACCTTAGATTGTCCTCTGACCTCCATATACACGTACACATGCACTTACACATGCACCCAAACACACATAAACATGCTCACACACATAAAATATTTTAAATATTATTAAAAGGTAACAGTAGGTATACAGGCAAGTTAGAATAGAGCATGTGCAATATGAAAAACATACACCAAAAAAAAAAAAAAACTCTACCAAATATTGTTTATTATCATATGGATAGAGATAAAAAAAAATGTGAGAACATACTAAGACCTAAAGCAATCCCCTTAGGAGACTGGTTGTGTCTGTGGAAAGGAGCAGGTACAATGCGATGGTGGATCTTAGGATTCATCAATCATGTTTTATTTTTGGCATTTGTTGTGCCTGGGTATAGGGTATTCTTTACATTAACTTCTACATTTTTTGATGGCTTGAAATATAATCATTGTAAAATTAAGCTACATCATGTCAAGTTAAAATCTGTGAAACTGGAAGAACAGTCTTGAGTTTCTTCATTTAGTCCTCAGTTCTTGACTCTACAACCTCTCCAAAGAGCCTTGTTGTCAGTGCTGAACAAAGTCTGCCACCCTATCCACCAAGACGTAGTGCCATTTAAAAGTGCTGATGCTAAGTTCAGACCCCATCATTCAGAGATCCACATAGACCTCTCTAGACCTTTAAGAATGCTCCTTAAGATCTTTCACTACCACCTTTAGCTTGCCCAGCCTCTCTTCTTACCCAACTTAAATTAGTTTTTTCAGTAACTGTTGATGAAATCTCTCATATTAGACTGGGGTCTGTTTTTTTCTCCCTAGTCTTTTATTTTTTTAAGATTTATTTATTTATTGTGTATACAGTGTTCTGTCTACATGTATGCCTGCAGGACAGAAGAGGGCACCAAATCTCATTAGGGATGGTTTTGAGCCACCATGTGGTTACTGGGAATTGAACTCATGACCTCTGGAAGAACAACCAGTGAGTGCTCTTAACCGCTGAGCCATCTCTCCAGCCCTCTCTCTAGTCTTATATCACTATATTGTCCTGTTTTGTACTTCACCAAAAAATTATTATATTATCTTCCAAAAATAAATAAGACTGTTTCACTACATAGTTTTAGCATGGGGATAAAGAGTTTAATTATGGCATTTCATACACATGTGTTATTGTGTGTACTTGGTTCTTAGTCATATATCCCCCTCTCCTCCATTTCTCCTTTCACTGATCCCTGTTCTGTAACAAAGTCTTTCTTTGCTCCCAAACCCCCAGCTCAAAAACAGTGATACAGAGACAGTGTTAATTATGAAAGCTTGGCCTATAACTTAGGGTTCCTAACTAGCTCTTATATCTTAAATTGCTCCATTTCTATTACTCTACATTTACCATGTGGCCTTTTACCTTTCTTTCATTCTGTATGTCCAACTCCCTCCATGCCTTATTGGAGTCTCCCCTGTGCCTGGATTATCTCCTTATCTCCTCCTTCTTCCTCTCTCTGCCCAGAAGTTCCACCTATACCTCTTCTATACCTCTTGCCTACTACCTATTGGCTGTTTAGCTCTTTATTAAACCAATCATAGCAATATACCTTCACACAGTGTACAAAGTATCCTACACCTCTCTCTCTCTCTCTCTCTCTCTCTCTCTCTCTCTCTCTCTCTCTCTCTCTGTGTCTGTGTGTGTGTGTGTGTGTGTGTGTGTGTGTGTATGAATTTTACTCTTTTTTAAATTGTCTCTTTGTTTAGGCAACAAGTTCTATGGTGTGGTGGAACTGGCTGGCATCCTCTTGGTGTGTGTGTGGGAGAGCACCAATCATCTGCTTTTCTTCCCATGTCAATGCTATCACATTACTCAAATGCCCCAAGATAAGAGTATCTACATTGTGTAAACTGGCAAGCACTACCAGTCTTCTTGGGATAGCTGTCTGCTAACATTATCAGGCTACCACAAGAAGACGTATCAGTTTTTTAAGTGTTGGTGAGGCAAGTAGTATTTTCCTCCTTTTTACCCATGTAGAAACTGAGTCAAAGAAAAGAGGAGGAGGAGGAAGAGGAGTTGTCATCATCCCATGGCTCTGGGGCTCAGGTTTATGTGGAATAGTGAAGAAGCATTGGCTTTGGAGTAAAGCACACCCACACTGGTCTACCTGTTTTTCAACTCTAAATTAGAGGTACCTGAGTAGCCTCTCAGTTTCCCCTCTAGCAAAATAAGAATGACATTTGTCTTCAAAAGATCTTGGAGCATTGAGGCAAATGTTATTTTTAAAAAGCCAATATGCATGAAGGAAACAGGCAATCAGCTTAATTCACCTTGTGACTCAAATACAAATCTCTGTGTCACTCTATTTCTTCCCATTATTTCAGATTTTCTCTGCCTAAAACCTTCTATCAATAGTGATTTCCTCCAAACATGTGCCACTAGAATAAGTAAAAAGTATTAGAGTCAATATGTATGTCTGCCAGGGAGGAGGAACTCAGTTTCTTTCTGGGAATCTTAGAGATATGTGTCTAGGTATCAACTAATATGTTTAGCTGCCTGGACAGTGGCCCTCCTGCTGAGTGAATCATCATGATTGGGATTGCTTTGGGGACCCAAGTGTGTAGCAGTTCCCTTCACCACCTCGGCCATGTGGCCTCTTGTTCCAAATTTGGCTTTTTCTGCCAACTTAGACTGAATTGTTGGTAGATAACTGCCTTCAATTTCACTCAGCTAAGCCAAAATACACGTTCCTTCTTAGACTTTATTTTGAGTTTTCTGGCCTTAATACTACATTTCATTGTTTCTCCTTTTTCCAAAGACAAGAGTGTATTTAGAAAACTTCTCTACGCACTGCCCCAATTGCTCAAGTACAGCCCTATAAAAATTCACCATGAAAAGTTGATAAGAAGGAAACAATAGGCTCTTGTTAAGGGTTTCTCATAAACACAAAGCTTTGACATTTGTGTTAAAAACCCAACATAAGAACTGCCTTCCCATTGATTGACACACATGCTGATTATCACTGAGCCAAGGAAAGCTGTTCTGAAGTCAGAATCACCAAGGCCATGGTGTGTGGCTGGTCAGTACTGTCAGATAATAAAGACACACTCAGAAGGGGTTGGAATGTTGACTCAGAGGTTAAAAGCACTTGCTCTTGAACAGGACTTGAGTTCTATTTGCAGCACCCACATAGCAGCTCATAACCTTCTGCAATTCAAATTTCAGAGAGTCAGGCACCCTCTTCTGGTCTCTGTGGGTACGAAATGCACATGTACACACATGCAGGCAAACATTCAAACACAAAAAAAATTTAAGTAACTAAAACAGAAACATGTAATCAGAGTAAAGTTGTAGAAAAAGTATTGTATTTTTTTCCTGAAAAAAGCAAATGGTGTGTATTGTGCAAGTGCCACATATCAGTCATACTAAGTTGTCATGTCTTCAGAGAAAACACAGAAGTGAAACTAGTATTTGTGAGACATGTACTGAACATCAAGTTCACAGCATAATCTCTTGATATCATTGCTGTGATAATAGTTTATAAATAGTACATAAATAATATAAATTTATTATTTTAACCCAATAGTACAATTGTCACCACAAAATAACTCCAGAAAGTGCTAGGAATTAAGGTAGGTGCCTACCTGCTTTAATACTCTTTCCTATATAATGAGTATGTTTCAAAGATGTGATTTAGTTTTACACTTGATCAGTATTTGGCATAGCCTGGTGCTGAGGCCATGACTCTTCATCTCCAAAGTATGCACCCTGTATGGTGAAGGCTAGCTGCCTGAGATTTGGAAGGGAAAATTCATCCTTGCAGGTAAATAGGCTGTCCCAGAGTGGCACATGTGTCTGGTGACATCTCACTGTTGCTGGTCTTCTTCTATCCTATATTGTTGCCCAGGAGTCATACTACTGCTTCTGGATAAGCTGCGCAAGATGAAATGGGAACAGATGTGGAGGCTGACAGCTGAGAGGGAACTCATGGGCATGCTGTCTACCTCCTTAGCTGACCAGGTGAGTGGCCAGTGACAGGGATCTTTACACCTGAGTACCCTGCTGTTAGTGCATACTGTATTGTTACTATAGTAAAACTGAGTAAGATGTTTTTGCTACAATTTGGTTTAGTTCATTGTTTTTTCACAAACAAATTCTCAGAATATACTCCAGGCTGCCTTGAACTAGCAAGTCTCCTGTCTGTTTCCCAAGTTCTAGGATGTACATGTATTTGCCACCATGCCTGGATTATGAGGTTCATTTTGGATCACTGTTCAGTAGGCTTAACCCATAGTTGGTTGACCACATTGCTCTTGGTCTAAAACCATAAAACTGGTGAGCACATGGAGGATCATATCTGCTCACCTCATAATAAGGACTTCAAAGAAGACACTGGGTCCCCACAATCCCCCCTCACATGTGTTCTTCCAGTGACCTTAAAACTTTCCACTAAATCCTACCTATAAAAGGTTTAAAGACCTCCAGTGATAATCCAGCACTTAGAACCAGTAGTTTAGCACATTGACCTGTGGGAGAATATCCCAGACCCCAAACTACAGCAGACCTGATTGGTTTGTTCATACACTCAGTCAAAAGACATTCACTGGACATTGTATATTAAAACATGTATGAAGATGACAGATAAGAAAAGGACCTGGTTATTTTCTTTATTTAGTTTATGTGTAATTATATTTTTCCTGCATGTATGTCTCTGGACCTCATGTGTGTCTGGCACCCATGCAGACCAGAAGAGGGTGTCAGATCCTCTACATCTGAAGTTTACAGTGCTTGTGAATCTCCATATGGGTGCTAGAATCAAACCTGCTTCTCTGGAACAATAGCCAGTACTCTTAACCACTGAGCTGTGTCTCCAGTGGTAGGACCCAGGTTCTTTACTTCACAAAGTTCATTGTTTATGTAATCAGACTCACAAGTGGATAACAGTCTGCACATTGAAAAGGCATGAGTACCATCTTTACTATCATTGTGTAATGTACCATCAATGTGGAATGGTCCCAAAATGCCATGGTGTGTTTCCCAAATATTTCACATACATCTGAAAAGCAGCATGTAATGTATAACCTAAAACCATTACTGTGATCCTAATCCTGGTAGTCCTCAACTCAAGGTAATTGCATTTAAGCAGGAAAAACAGACCTTAAGCAGACAGTCTGAGAAGACCCTCCAACTCCAACAAATGATTAACTAATAATTGTTAAAACACATGTATCATGGGGTCTGTTTTACTTCAATTCAGGATCACTCACTTAGATTTTACCTTCTTGTGATGTTGCTGTCTATCTTGAGGTGTGAAGATACTCTCTCTGGGTTTTCTTCATTTCTTCCTTTCCTTTCCATCCTGAGTTTGTGCCTCATGATTCCTTTGTCAAATTTCAACGAAGTTTTCAAATACAGAGGAACCAAGAAAATCTGCAAGGTTATATAACTGTTTTTCTTTCTCTCTCTCTTTTTTAACCATTATTATTCAGTATTTCCCAAGGAGCCAAAAACTGATCTCCCTTCCTAAGCAATGAGTGAGTGAAAAACTAAAATAAAACAATGCAGGTGCTGTCTAAGACCTGAGAGGAAAGTTGTCTGCTGTCCTCATATTTCAAGTCATGTAACAGTGACCTGAGTATATCCCCGCAAAGCTAACAATTATGTCCAGTGAGGATAGTTTGTTCAGCCATCTTATACCATAAAGGCCCATAAGTCACCTCCCAGCACCACCTGTCTAGTAGTTGGCTAATAAATGGGGATACATATTAGGTTTGGAGGGAGCTCAAATATGGTTAAAAAAAAATCCTTCCCAGACAAGTTGGAATAGGAGTTTAAAATAGGGAGTTGTACTCTGGGTGTTGTGGCCTGCAGAAATCCAAGGAGCATTCATCACCAGGCCAACCTAACGCCCTAATAAAGAGGTACTAGAAATGAGGATCTGTAATTTGTCTCAACCCTCTGGATGAGTTGAGCCACTTGTAATTACACTGTTTCTTCTTCCAGAAGGCTCAGGATAGCACAGGGCTCCCCACTTAGGGTGGGACAAGGGGAGGAAAAGGTAGTTGATTTATTTTATGATAGCCAGCCTGGGAAAGTCATTCCCTATCTGCCCTGTGCGAACTTGCTGGATGATGGCAAGCTGGACTCATAAACACTGAGTCAGTCAGGTTGGCCTATGACATTCCCCTGTGCCTGTCCAGACATTATCCCTTGGTTCCTGTAGAAAGCAGTCAGGAAAACTCTCCACAATGGGAGCAGTGCTATGCCAGAGCAGGATGTTTGAGAGATGTCCTCCTGTAAGCTAAACCTGCCCACTCACTTGACTATGTCCTTGGCTTTTATTCCACAGGATATTTTCAATGCTGTCATCAAACAAAACCCCTTCCTGGTGTATCAGCTCCCCTGCTTCTGGAATGTACAGCTATCAGACCACACTCGCTCTGAGCAGTGCTACAGAGATGTGTCTGATTTAAAGGTGGGTCAAGAATTGCCATGGTGGGATGTGGTTCATATCTTCAACACAGTCCTATCATGAGCATAGGGAAGCTGGGTGTGGGGATTGGCAGGAAGCAGTTTTCTGTAACCCTGTGGGCATGTGGTGGAAGATGTAAGGAGAACAGAATGAACATGATTTTCCTTTCTGTTGGCTTTTTTTTTTCACACTCTTATTTGGGATTCCTAGAAAGCATAAAGCCCCCAGAGTAAAGAACCAGCTTGTTTGGTTTTTCTGATTTCCATATGCTGCCAGCTGTTTTGGTTCATTCCAGATCCCAAAATCCATTTATTTAACTCAAGCAAAAACATTTACAGAGAAGTCCACTCTGTGCCAGGTGCTATAGATGGGATGTGAATCACTTCCTGCTTCCAAGGCATATTTGTAATAGAGAGCAGAGAAATGTGGAAGGAAAGTGGAATAAATAAATACTGCAGGAGCCATGACAGGTGTAGGAGTGTCAGGGTAAAGAAAACAAGCACAAATGTCTCATTCTCCTCCAGGAAATGGGACAGGGGCAGAAAAGCTTTCATTGTGACTTTCTTAGTACCAACTACTAAAGCAGGCCTCGCTTTAAGACACAGGGCAGAATAGTATGTACAGGCTAGTGTTGTACATAATGTCACAAAACAAAATATTCTAATTTGTGGCTGTACTCAGCACCTATGTATTTAGCCTACAAGTCTATACATTGGATGGGGGTTTACTCATTTTCCCTGACTTAACCAAGTACTGTGATTAGCTTCAGTTTAGAGGGGTGATGCCTAGGATACCTCAGATTTCCTCCAGGGTTCCCAGTATGATGTCATCAAGTTAAGCTGATATGTTCTCAGAGCAAGGCAGAGGTGGAAGGGGAAGCCCTAGTGCACAGATGAAAACCCTTACTTGTTGTTGCTAATGACAACTGTCCAACATGGCCAAAAGAAAAAGTATTTCAAACCTTGCTTTCCTCCACCATTTTTTACCTTATTTTTTGAGGTAGGGCACATACTGAACCTGTAACTCACTAATTGGCTGGATGGCTAGCCAGAATCTTCCTGTCTCCACCTCCCAGTACTAGGATTGCAGGCATATATCATCATGCCTATGTGTTTTTTTTTCACATACATACATGTATACACACACATACACACACACACACACACACACACACACACACACACACACACACACAAAAAAAAAACACACAAATAACCAAGTGATTTGAATTCATTAAGTGTAGGACAGGCTCAATAATATCTATTTGCCTGTAATGTTAATTCTAAATGAGGGATCGGTAATGAAATATTTTGCCAGATTTAAGAGAAAATTATATGCAGCATATGCTGTTTACAAGAGATAGGTCTATCTAATGTAAACCTAAAGAGTTGACAATAACAATTAGCAAAAATATTATCAAAAAAAGTACCCAAAAGAAGCTATACTAACTGTACTGATACCAGATAAAGCATTAGAGGAAGAGAGGCAGGCCCAACTAAAAATATCAAACTTGCCAAGAAGGTACAAGCATCCTAAATCTGTATGTATCTTGTACAGTAGCATATATGTTTTTTAATGTATGAGTATGAAGAATGAAAGTATATTTATAATTACATATGTATTTTATTTTTTTGTTGTTTATTATATTTGTGTTTTAATTTTACACATCAGCCATGGGTTTCCCTGTCCTCCCCGCTCCCGTCCCTGCTCCCACCTTCCCCCCAGGCTGTCCCCTCCATTCCCATCTCCTCCAGGGCCAAGACTCCCCTGAGGATTCCTTTAAACCTAGTGGATTCAGTACAGGCAGCTCCAGTCCCCTCCTTCCAGGCTGAGCAAAGTGTCCCTGTGTAATCCCAAGGTTCCAAACAGCCAGCTCATGAACTAAGGATAGGTCCCAGTCCCACAGCCTGGGTGCCTCCCAAACAGTTCAAGCTATTCAATTGTCTCACTTATCCAGAAGGCCTGATCCAGCTAGGGGATCTACAGCCTTTGGTTCATAATTCATGTGCTTCCATTCGTTTGGCCATTTGTCCCTGTGTCTCTCCAATCTTGGTCTCAACAATTCACACTCTTACAGTCCCTCCTCTTTCTCGACAATTAGACTCCTGGAGCTCCATATGGGGCCTGGCCTAGGATCTCTGCATCCACTTCCATCAGTTATTGGATGAGAGTTCCAGCACGACTGTTAAGGTGTTTGGCCATCTGATCACCAGACTAGGTCAGATCAGGCTTTCTCTCGACTGTTGCCAGCAGTCTACAGAGGATATATCATTGTGGATTTCTGGGGACCTCTCCAGCACTCTGCCTATTCCTGTTCTCATGTGGTCTTCATTTATCATGGTCTGTTATTCCTTGTTCTCCCTTTCTGTTCATGATCCAGCTGGGTTCTCCTGCTTGCCTAAGCTTTCTTTCCCTTAAAACCTTGCCCTTCATTACTCCAACTGTCGTCCAAGTTGTTCATGTAGATCTCATCCATTTCTCTGTCATTGGGCGATCCTTGTATCTTTCCTAGGGTCCCATTTTCTAGGTAGCCTCCCTGGAGCTGTGTAGCAGTATAGTCATCTTTGTTTTACATCTAGTATCCTACTATGAGTGAGTACAAACCATGTTTGTCCTTCTGAGTCTGGGTTACCTCACTCAGGATGATTTCCATTTGCCTGCAAACCTCATGATGTCATTGTTTTTCTCTGCTGAGTAGTACTCCATTGTGTATATGTACCATATTTTCTTTATCCATTCTTCACTTGAAGGGCATCTAGGTTGTTTCCAGTTTCTATTACAAACAATGCTGATATGAACATAGCTGAGCAAATGCCCTTGTGGTATGATTGAGCATTCCCTGGGTATATGCCCAAGAGTGCTACAGCTGGGTCTTGGGGGAGATGGATTCCCAATTTTCTAAGGAAGCGCCATATTGATTTCCAAAGTGGCTATACAAGCTTGCATTCCCACCAGCAGAGGAGGAGAGTTCCCCTTGCTCCACATCCTCTCCAGCATAAGCTGTCTTCTGTGTTTTTGATCTTAGCCATTCTGATCTCAGAGTCGTTTTTATTTGCATTTCCCTGATAATTAGGGATGTTGAGCAATTCCTTAAATGTCTTTCAGCCATTTGAGCTTCCTCTGTTGAGAATTCTCTGTTTAGTTCTATACCCCATTTCTTAATTGGACTGTTGGGCATTTTGATGTCTAATTTCTTGAGTTCTTGATATATTCTGGATATGAGCCCTCTGTCAGATGTGGGGTTGGTGAAGACCTTTTCCCATTCTGTAGGCTATCACTTTGTCTTGTTGACCACATCCTTTGCTTAACAAAAGCTTCTCAGTTTCAACAGGTCCCATTGACTGATTGTTTCTCTCAGTGTCTGTGCTACTGGTGTTATATTTAGAAAGTGCTCTCCGGTGCCAATGCATTCAAGAGTACTTCCTACTTTCTCTTCTATCAGGTTCAGAGTAACTGCATTTATGTTGAGGTCTTTGATCCACTTGGACTTAAGTTTTGTGCACGGTGACTGATATGGATCTATTTGCAGCCTTCTATACATTGACATGCAGTTATGCTAGCACCATTTGTTGAAGATGCTTTCTTTTTTCCATTGTACATTTTTGGCTTCTTTGTCAAAAATTATGTGTTCATAGGTGTGCAGGTTAATGTCAGGGTCTTCAATTCGATTCCATTGGCCCACATGTCGGATTTTATGCCAGCACCAAGCTGTTTTTATTACTGTAGCTCTAGAGTAGAGCTTGAGGTTGGGGATTGTGATGCCTCCAGAAGTTGTTTTATTGTACAGGATTCTTTTGGCTATCCTGGGTTTTTTGATTTTCCATATCAATTTGAGTATTATTCTTTCCAGGTCTGTGAAGAATTGTGTTGGTAATTTAATGGGGATTGCATTGAATCTGTAGATTGCTTTTGGTAAGATCACCATTTTTACTGTGTTAATCCTGCCTATCCATGAGCATGGGAGGTTTTTCCATTTTCTGACATCTTCTTCAATTTCTTTTTTCAGGGACTTAAAGTTCTTGTCATATAGGTCCTTCACATGCTTAGTTAGAGTAACCCCAAGGTATTTTATATCATTTGTGGCTATTGTAAAGGGTGATGTATCTAGGATTTCCTTCTCAGCCTGTTTGTCTATTGTATATAGGAGGGCTACTGATTTTTTTGAGTTGATCTTGTATCCTGCTATGTTGCTGAAGGTGTTTTTAAGCTGTATCAGTTCCTTGGTTGAATTTTTGGGGTCACTCATGTATAGTACCAAGTCATCTGCAAATAGGGAGAGCTTGACTTCTTCCTTTCCAATTTGTATCCCCTTAATCTCTTTATGTTGTCTTATAGATCTGGCTAGAAATTCAAATACTATATTGAATAAGTAGGGGGAGAGGGGACAGCCTTGCCTTGTTCCTGATTTTAGTGGTATTGCTTTGAGTTTCTCTCCATTTAATTTGATGTTGGCTGTTGGCTTGCTGTAGATTGCCTTTATTATGTTTATGTATGTTCCCTGTATTCCTGATCGCTCCAAGACCTTTATCATGAAGGGGTGTTGGATTTTGTCAAATGCCTTTTCTGTGTCTAGTGAGATGATCATGTGGTTTTTTTCTTTGAGTTTGTTTATATGGTATATTACATTGATGGAGTGTTGTATGTTGAACCACCCTTGCATCCCAGGGATGAAGCCTACTTGACCATGGTGGAAAACTGTTTTGATGTGTTCTTGGAGTCTGTTTGCCAGTATTTAATTGAGTATTGTTGCATCAATGTTCATGAGAGAGATCGGTCTGTAGTTCTCTTTCTTTGTTGCATCTTTGTTTGGTTTAGGAATCAGGGTAATTGTAGCCTCCTAGGAGTTTGGTAATATTCCTTCTGCTTCTATTGTGTGGGAGAATTTAAAGACTATTGGTATTAAGTCTTCTTTGAAGATCTGGTAGAATTCTGTAGTGAAACCATCTGGTCCAGGACTTTTTTTGGTTGGGAGACTTTTAATGACTGATTCTATTTCTTTAGGGGTTATTGGACTATTTAAATGGTTTATCTGGTCTTGATTTAACTTAGGTATGTGGTACCTATCTAGAAAATTATCCATATCTTTTAGATTTTCCAGTTTTGTGGAGTAGAAGTTGTTGAAGTATGACCTGATGATCTCTGGATTTCCTCATTGTCTGTTGTTATGTCCCCCTTTTCATTTCTGATTTTGTTAATTTGGATGCTCTCTCTCTCTGCCTTTTGGTTAGTTTGGATAAGGGCTTGTCTATCTTGTTGATTTTCTCAAAGGACCAACTCTTTGTTTCATTAATTTTTTGTATTGTTCTCTTTATTTCTATTTTATTGATTTCAGCTCTCAATTTGATAATTTCCTGGCATCTGTTCCTCCTGGGAGACTTTGTTTCTTCTTGTTCTAGAGCTTTCAGGTGTGCTGTTATGTCACTAGGGTGAGATTTCTCCAACTTCTTTATGTGGGCGTTTAGTGTTATGAATTTCCCTCTTAGCACTGCTTTCATAGTGTCCCATAAGTTTGGGAATGTGTATTCATTTTCATTGATCTCTAGGAAGTCTTTAATTTCTTTCTTTATTTCTTCCTTAACCCATTGGTGATTCAGTTGTGCATTATTCAGTTTCCATGAGATTGTAGGATTTCTGTAGTTTTTTGTTGTTGAAATCTAACTTTAAACCATGGTGGTCTGACAGAACACAGGAGGTTATTCCAATTGTTGTGTATCTGTTGAGGTTTGCTTTGTGGCCAAGTATGTGGTCGATTTTAGAGAAGGTTCCATGGGGTGCCGAGAAGAAGGTATATTCTTTTTTGTTTGGGTGAAATGTTCTGTAGATATCGATTAAATCCATTTGAGCCATAACATCAGTTAAGACCATTATGTCTCTGTTAAGTTTCAATTTGGCCGATCTTTCCAGAGGTGAAAGTAGGGTGTTGAAGTCTCCCACTATTAATGTGTGGGGTTTTATATGTGATTGAAGCTTTAGTAATGTTTCTTTTTACATATGTGGGTGCCCTTGTGTTTGGGGCGTAAACGTTCAGAATTGAGACTTCATCTTGATGGATCTTCCCTGCGATGAGTATGTGATGTCTTTCATCATCTCTTTTGAATGATTTTAATTTGAACTTTATTTTGCTGGATATTAGGATGGCTATACCAGCTTGCTTCTTAAGATCATTTGATTGGAAAGTTTTTTCCCAGCCTTTTATTCTTAGGATGTGTCTATCTTTGAATTTGAGGTGTGTTTCTTGTATGCAGCAGAAAGATGGGTCCCGCTTTCATATCCATTCTGTTAGTCTGTGTCTTTTTATAGGTGAATTAAGTCCATTGTTATTAAGGGATATTAATGACCAGTGATTGCTCATTCCTGTTATTATTATTATAATTATTATTTTTTGGTGGTAGTGTGTGTGTACTTCTCTTCTTTGGTGTTTACTGCTGTGGTGTTATCTATTGCCTGTGTTTTTGAGGGTGTATCTGACTTCCTTAGGTTGGAATTTTCCTTCTAGTGCTTTCTGTAGGGCTGGGTTTGTGGACAAGTATTGTTTAAATCTTTTTTTGTCTTGGAAGGTCTTTTTCACTCCATCTATGATGATTGAAAGTTTTGCTGGGTATATTAGTCTAGGCTGGCATCCATGGTCTCTTAGTGTCTGCATTATATCTGTCTAGGTCCTTCTGCCTTTCAAAGTCTCCATTGAGAAATTGGGTGTTATTCTGATGGGTTTGCCTTTATAAGTCACTTGCCTTTTTCCTTTGCTACCCTTAATATTCTTTCTTTATTCTGTACGTTTAGCTGTTTAATTATTATGTGGCAAGGGGACTTTTTTTTTGGGGGGGGGGTCTTGTCTGTTTGGTGTTCTATAGGCTTCTTGTATCTTCATAGGCATTTCCTTCTTTAATTTGGGAAAGTTTTCTTCTGTGATTTTGTTAACTATATTTTCTGTGCCTTTGAGTTGGTATTCTTCTCCTTCCTCTATCCTTATTATTTGTAGGTTTGGTCTCTTGATGGTGTCCCAAACTTCTTGGACATTTTGGGTCATGACTTTGTTGGTTTTAGTGTTTTCTTTGACTGATGAATCTATTTCTTCTAACATATCTTCAACACCAGAGATCCTCTCTTCCATCTCTTACATTCTGTTGATTATACTTGCATCTGAAGTTCCTGTTCATTTACTCAGATTTTCTATTTCCAGCATTCCTTCTGCTAGTGTCTTCTTCATTTTTTCTATTTCCCTCTTCAGGTCTTGGACTGTTTCCCTCGTCTATTTCGTTGCTTTTTCATGATTTTCTTTCAGGGACTTATTGTTTTCTTCTGCTTTATTTGTCCTTTCCTCTAGTTTTTTATAGCGTTCTTCCCGTTTTTTGTTTGTCTGTTCCTCTACTTTATTTTTGATTTCTTCTCTATAAGGCTCTAGCCTCTTCATGATGTTACTTATAAGGTTGTTTTCTTCTGCTTCTTCCATTCTGTGATGTTCAGGTCTAGCTGTTGGAGAAGGGCTAGGTTCTGGTGATGCTGTATTGCTCTTTATTTTTTTGTATGTAATTCTGCCTTGACGTCTGTCCATCTCCTTGTGGATTCGTTCTTTGTCTTATCAGTGTACTTGGTTCAGACAGAGCTGACAGATTTAGGGATCCTCTCTCTGGTCCAGATGGAAGCTCTGGGCCAGAGGGGAGCTCTGGTCCAGATGGGAGTGCTGGCCGGATAGGAGCTGGGGGCTGGACTGTGAGTCTCAGGAAGTCCCTGGGGTCTCCTTATCTTGTCCAAATGGGAGCTCCTCTTGTCCAGACGGGAGTTCCCGGGCAGATGGTAGCTGGGGGCTCTCTGGTCCAGATGAGAGTTCTGGGGCAGGATGGAATGCTGGAGGCTGGTTTCTAAGACTCTGGAAGTGACTGGGGTCTCTGGCAGATGTGGGGGGGGGGGGCAAGGCGTTGAGGTTGTAGTGTCCACTGAAGGGTCTCTCTGGTCAGATTGGAGTTCTGGGGCTGATGGGAACTGGGGGCTGGTCTCTGAGTCTCAGGAAATGGCTGGGGTCTCAGGCAAATGTGTGTGGGGGCATGGTGTGAAGATTGCAGGGTCTGCCTGCAGTCTTGGAAAAGGTGAGCCTTCCTGCAGGGCCCGCTGAATGGCCAGAAACTGGGGCCAAGTTGGTTAGGTCCTCCTGGGATGGCTGGTGCCCAGGGGTGGGACCCAGAGGCGGTTGCCTCTCTGACTATAACCCCAGGCACTAACCTCTGGTCCAGATGGGAGTTTCGGGGCAGGATGGAAGCTTGGGGCTGGTCTCTGAGTCTCAGGAAGTGGCTGGGGTCTTGGGCAAATGGGTGTGGGGGCAGGGTGTGAAGACTGCAGGGTCTGCCTGCAGTCTTGGAAAAGGGGAGCCTTCAGGCAGGGCCCGCCAAATGGCCTGAAACAAGTTGGGCAGGTCCTCCAGGGATGGCTGATGCCCAGGAGTGGGACCCAGGTGTAGTTGCCTCTCTGACTATAACCCCAGGCACTCACCTCTGGTCCAGATGAGAGTTCCGGGCTATTTTAATTTTTATTTGTATGTGTTCACCCAAGCTCATTAAAACCTTAAAGAAATAAAAAGACAAGCCTACTATCATAGTGGAATACTTTAATGTGCCATTTTCAAGCATGAAAACAGTTAAAAATAATAAAAATACTGATGATTCAAGTGACAGTTGACATACTTGATTTATTGGGTAAATAAAGAGGCTTGTGTAGACAGTTAGAATATACTTCCTTATCAGCTTCACAGTCAACATTTATCATGATTGTACTAAACTATGAAACAACTCTCAGTACATTTTAAGAAAATGATATTTTATCATAATGCAACAAAGTACTTCAATTACACGCCTTTAAAAATAAGATGAAAGGCATCTGATTGATTAAAGTTGAGAACTCTCTCCTACATTCCTTATGGTTCTAAATGGTAATTGTAATTGAAACTGAGAACTTCTTAGGGACTAAATGAAATTGAAAACAATCTGTTTCCAAAAGTAGGGGAATAACTATGCATATGGGAGAAGCCAAGAAAATCTGAAAATTAATATACCAAGCTTACAGCCTGTGATGATACACAGTGAACATGAGGATAAATTAAAAGGAAATAAAATGCAAGACATAAAGAAAATAAGAGCAAAAACTGGTTAGCAAATTGTTTAATAAAGTCAGAAGTTCCTTGTTTGGAAAGGACCAATAAAGCCAACAACAGTCTTCCAGTACTTATCAGACAAAGAATAGGAAACTCACCAGGCGCTGGATAGCTGACTTAAATTCAGATTCATTGGTTCATTCTCCAGAAGTTTTTGAGCCAATGATTTTTCTGAGTTCTATGTATACAACAAAGATTAAAGTTACCAATCTCTATCTCACAAAACTGTCAACTTGTAAATACTACAGAATTATAGAAAGTATCCAAATGCAAACAACATTATTTTAATACGTTTGAAAGCTTATGTGAAAAAAATAACTCCTAGAATCTCTAATTTACCAAAACTTATTTTCAGAAGTCATATATCTGGATTATCTTCTGTCCATTAAACCTTCATATGAGAGTGGGTAGGTATGGCAGGTTTGGGCATAGTATGTGGATACGTGTGTGTGTGTGTGTGTGTGTGTGTGTGTGTGTGTGTGTGTGTGTGTCCCATTAAAATGAAATTATTACTGTCCATTTCATTTCTTAAGTTCCAAAAGAGTTCTGGTACCATTCCTAAAAGTTCCTCTGAGCACTCAAAATCAGGGCCTAGCTTTTCAGCCGACCTTAAGTCTATATATAGCTGTCAGAGTCATAATGACTCTGAAGCAAACAGCTCCAAATACAAGAAGTTCCATAACCAAAACTTTTCAGTTCAAGCAAGTCTCTCTGGAACTTTCACTCTCAGCTACCACTGCATTTTGCAGTCTATAGCCTTCCCTAGCCTGGCCACTCCCTGACTAGGCTAGAGAGCTTCACCTCACAGCCACATGGGTTCAAGGCCATGAACTAAACTGTGGCCTTCCCACAGAGACTCCTGCTTTGGGAGGGTCCCTATTACCTGCTTTACTGATGGACCAAGTGCTCAGCAAACCACATTCCTGCCACAGATCCCCAGTCTGGATGTGTCTCAGCTGCTTGTCCAGTACTGACACTGCTTCTCCAGTCCTGGAGAAGTCCAGGCTGGTCTCTGCCATCTCCACTGTTACTGCTGCTCTGCTCACTGTTCAATTTACCCATAATGTGGCATCACTGCTGGGCTTTCCAAGCTGCTACCTACTGTTTGCCTTTCTCGTGACTTAGTGTCTCCACTTCTAACCATGGCTTCTTCACAGCTGATAGTGTACAGACCTTCGCCACTAGTGCTGGTCTGCTTTCTCTGGCTCTTGGCATCCGCTGCTTGGAAAGCTATGATGCTCCATGGGTCTCAGCAGTGGACACCTGGCTGCTATTTTCTGAAGCTGGCAGACTCTGGAGCTGCTTCTTGTTGTTATTGGTGGCTTTTGGAACTGCCAAGTCTGCCAGGGACACTACTTTCTGCATCCTAGGTTCCTAGTCTACTCTAAATGACTTTTTAATTAAACCTTCATCATATCCTTAGACCTAAAGTCTATATATGCTAAACATACATTTTTCTGACTAAATCTCTGACCTACATTCTATAGGACAGCTATATGAACCTTATCCAAGTCTTATTCAAGCCTACATAATAAACTTACATTCTATAAACCTTACCTATGTCTTACTTACATTCTATAGGTCTACTTTATAAACCTTAACATCTAGAAGAAACTTCTTAACTATTATCACTTTACATATAGCAGAACTAACTTAACACTAAAACAAACATGTATGATATTTCTTAACACCTAGAAAAGATTTTTAGCTAAATTATTAACAAGACCAGAAGTACACAAATCATTTCTAAAGTTCAGGCTTTATAGTAAAGTTCAGAATTTATGGCCAGCTTTGATAATATTCTAAAAGTTCTTGAGAGTTTGAAACAAGAGTCTAATTTGGCAGTGGCTCTCTCAACCCTGGGATTGTAATGAGTACTGTCACTATGGAGTTGTAACACCTGTTGCTAGGGAGCCACACCCCAAAATCACCTTTCCCTCCTGAGCTCTCTCATCCGGTCCAGAGCTGGCAGAGATGCACTCAGCAGCAAATAGTTTCTAACTAGAGACTGTCCCTTTACCCAAATTCATAATAGCTCCCCTAGGTGGTTTAATTCAGACAAGCATTTCTGTTACAGCAGAACTTTCAGTTTGTTCTACCAAAAAGCTTCCCTTCAGGCTGAGGGTGAAATTACTGTATTGAACTGCTGTAAAACTCTTAGCAAAAACTCCTTGTGCATGTATTAGACAATATTAGACACTGTTTCAAAACCTGCTACATTGCCGAGAATGCCTTTTGGTTATGCTAGCAACCTTCCAGTTCCCTTTACAGGGTTTTGCTTTGGCAAAGGGAGATTTCTCTTTCCTAACCTTGTATCAGGATGCCTGTGCCCCTGCTTAACAGGTATATCTGTCCAATTAGATCTTTCATCAGACCCTGTTCCCAAGGTTTCCATTCATTTATCTTCGAATTCAGGCTGCAGATTATTGCCTAAAGCAAAATTCCCTCTAGGCTTGTTCTTCAGTGGTAACAGGTCAGTGAGGGAAACGAAAGTACTTGAAACAAAAGGTTTTTCAGAAACATCTTTTTAGAATTTCCCTCCAGGACAGTTCTCCAGCCTGTCCTGCCTCAGCTTTTCCCCCAGCCAAGAGGCTCAGCTTTACTGCTCTGTCAGCAGCCCCTCCCTTCAGAGAAGAATCTACCCTGCACTCTCATCAGGTCCTTGCCTCAGGGAAATCTCCCATCCAGGTGAAACTAATTTTGACCTTACAGAAAGCAAATTTGAGAAAGTAGGTTCTGAAATACTTTTTAGTTTTTTAGAGAGAAATTAAGTTTTTCCCAAGAGAAAGACCAACAAGTTTTCCCAAAACTTCCGCTTCCTGAATTTTGGCTGAGAGGGAACTAATTTTGAGGGTACAATGTTTCCACATAGTGGTAGCCTCAGCAGAGTGAAAGTTTTCTCAGGCACCTCTGACAGAGCAGAGGGTTTTGTCCGCCTTAGGGACAATTCCCCCTGCTTCTCTGGACTTAGATCTAGACTGTTCCAAATCAATGTCCACAGGCTAAAAGCTTCCATGGGAATCTTTCCTCTGCCTGTTAAGCTTTTCTTTGATAGATATTTCCTCTGATTCTTCCCCAAGATTTTGTGTTCATTGCCCCATAGTTAGGCCTATCTTATCCTACTTTACCCTAAGCTTTTTCTTTCTATATTCCTAATTTTTCTATTTTCTACCTTCCTTATTTTTATAGATGAGAGAGAGAGAGAGAGAGAGAGAGAGAGAGAGAGAGAGAGAGAGAGAAGTGGGGGGAGGGAGAGAACCTGTATAGAGAGAAATCTGATGTTGCAGCATTGTGGTATTTCACTGCCTACCCTATACACCTGAGAATAAAATACTGTTGCCTTCATTTTTCAATTCCTTATTGGCATGCCTATACTCACCACACCCCCTCAATCTAGGGTTATTTTTTTTCTTTTGTTGACCCTTTCTTTTTCTCTGTTCAGTGCCACCATCTGTAGCAGACCAGCCCCCAAATTTATTTACCCCATTGACTCTTGAGGAATGAGGGATAAGAGACTTAAGTTAGAAATAAAGAGGAAAGAGAAACAGAGAGAAACACAGAATAGACTTGGGTTCTCATGGATCCTTATCCACCAGCCCAGAACTTTATTTAAAAGGTCTATGTATAACAACGCCAAGGCATGGAGCAAAAGACGTCCCTTGAGCACAGGTAAGTGCAGACCATCTCAGACACCTGCACTCAGGCCTGTGGTCCAGTCATCCTTTCCATGCAGACCTGCTGGAAACCTAAAATTGGGCTCCAACAAGCACCCACATCTGGTGGCTAATGTAATGTAGTTCACAACTTCTTGCAACTCCAGCTCCAGGAGATTCTATGCCTCTGGCATTCATGGGCACCCCCTAAACACACACACACACACACACACACACACACTATCAAAAATAAATGAAAATTTTTCAAAAAGAAAAGATACAATGTAACTAGCATCATAGGTTTTCTGTTTGTCTTCACCCATTCTAAGCCAGAGAATGAATGAATTCTTCCCTGAAATTCCCAGCCAGAATCAGCTTCATATCTTCCTTTTGCAAACTTAAATATTAGGCTGGACAGTGGTGGCACATGCCTTTAATCCCAGTACTCAGGAGGCAGAGGCAGGAGAATATTTCCAATTTTAAATAAACTTTTCCAACCATGAGGAAAAGAAGATCACTTTTTGTCTCATTCTGTGAGTTCAGGTTATCCTTGATTCCCAAAATAGAGTTCTATGACATAAAAATTACAAGCCAATTTCCTTTTTAAACATAGATATAAAAATCTTAAGCAAATTATTAGCAAACCAAGTCTGGTCCTGTAAAAAAATAGATAATATGTCATGGCCAAATTAGGGTTATTACAGTAAAGAAAAGGTGATTTGACATCAAAGATTTACAACTGTCATCAGCTTATTAGTGAAGTCAGTGAGAAATGCTGTGTACTCCCAAATGGGTATGAGAAAGTTATTTAATGAAATCTAAATACTCATTCATGTTCTAAACTCTCACATAGTTGGTAACGAGTAAAAAACCTTGTGTGCATATGGAGACCAGAAGACACCAACCTCTGGTGCCATCTACCTTGTTTGTTTAGACAGAGTTCTTAGTGTGACCTGAGGCTATGCTAGCTGCCCAGCAAGCTCCTGGGATCCACCTGTCTCCACCTCCCTAATGCTGGGGTACACCATTATGCTTTTACAAAGGTGCTGGTGATTGAATTCAGCTCCTCGTGCTTATGCCACAAGCATGTTACCAACTGAGCCATCACCCCAGCCCCTATAATACACAAGCATGTGTGTGTGTGTGTGTGTGTGTGTGTGTGTGTGTGTGTGTGTGAATAGCAATATTAAAATATATACTGGATAACTCAAGAATGCACACATATCTACAGGCATATGATAAGTGAAAAGGTGCCATTCCTGATCATCTCAGACAGGATTCAGTATCCCACAAGTGAGATACTATGTTCTCCCTATGGAAGAAAAAATTAGCAGAGACCCTGTATCACACAGAGAAATTCATCTCAGAGGTGGAGGTGGGGGTGTAAGGCTTAAGAGCAAAAGAAAAAGAAAAAAAGCAAGCAAACAACAAAAAACTGTTACTTTAAAACTTGCGAGATCAGTAGTCCTAGGACCTCAAAGTAGGGAGGAATTTGTTCAACAAGACATGGGGGTGTCCATGCTGTGTCAGCTGACTGTCAGTTTTAGCCTCAATTTACTTTCTTTTTCTCTGTTGGCCAGGTGCTTTGATCTGCTGATGGGGTGCCAGATTATCTCACATGTGAACTACCCTAACATGTATCTTCTAGGACCATCATAGCCCTTTCCTTTAAAGTGCCAGGAGAATGTGAGGAGAGTTGAAAAACAAAGAAAACTCCCCGAATCACTTCTGTTTTCTCCCATTCTTTGCCTTGTATACACCTATCAGAAAGCAATTATTTTAGTGACTTCTTATCATGAAGTCTGACCAAGCTTTCTGTTTGCCTATCATGGACATAATGGCTCTCCTTCTGTAGTTCATGCCATTCATTCAAAGAATGTTTTGTTAGATTTTCAGTTCTGTGAGAAACTCAAGAAATATGAATGCTCTTAGTAGCCAGCACAACCTGTTAAATTCAGTGCTCACTGTTGTTAACTGAGCTGCTAGTATCAGACAGAGCCTAGGACCTGGCAGCCCTAAGTTAAACCACCTACCATCAATAGGCTGCTTAAAGAAAAAGCAGATTATTCAGTGTGGCCACATTGGGAAGAGGATCAAAGAAGCTCAGTGATACTCTCAAAGTCTTTCTTGGAGGTCCTGAAATGAAGTTTAGAGATTATACATGGCCATATTCAAGGCGTGGCCTTTCCATCATGGACTGGTTGCCAGGCTCTTCTTAGTAGTATGACAGATTTGTCAGAGCTATGTGAATCTCTTTCTAGGAGAACATGCCTCTCTGACTGACACTGGGCTCCCAGTCTTTTCTTTCCCCATAATGGTTTTGGTGGCATAGCTAGAACAAGTGTCTGAATTTGATGCCATGTGCCCTAGCACCATGCTGAAATGGCACATAAAGAAGACAAGACTTTGATGATCTAAGTAAGTGTTCTTTGGTGCTCAACTCCCATCTGTTCCTCAATCTTTGGTAATTTCTGGAGCCTAACTCCTTGGGTTTTGTGCCTTGGCTTTGGTACACACAGCTTGTAGAACTCAGAAGCAGTTATTCCTAGAAATGTCAGCAATATTCCTGGAGATAGTGATGCACCTGAAAAATGTACCTTACTCCAGCATTTTAAAAGGGTATATATAAACAGTGTTAAGAGCTGTTGATGAGATTCCTTTAAAATGGAGGACTGCTGGGGTTAGACAGGGAAGACAGAGTTCTAGGAACTCTATGTGACCTGGTGTCTTATAAAGCCCTACAGTGAGGAACCTCATTGATGTTGTTTATTCTTGCCATTTGCCAGCTGTGCTCTGTCTCAGCACAGAGAGAACTCTGTGATTGCAGACTGCATTGTGGGACAAGTGTTGTAGAAGCCAGTGTTAGACGCACTCCTCATGTAAGTCTAGGCTCCATGAAAAAGAACAGGGTTGAAAGAGGGAAGTACAATATTTGGTGATTGGACATTGAAACACTAGTTCCAAGGGTCTACACTAGGGAAGGTTTGGTTCTCCACCTTACGGGGCTTCAGAAAACAAGCAGGTTAGGCAAAAAGTAGTCTACAAAGATCTCCCTTTTGGAAATTAGTGTAACTCGAGTGACTTTTGGTTTACAGTTGATCAGAGAACAGAGGAGAGTAGCCAAAACTAGAAAACCCTGTTTGAGTTTCTAGCTGTAACTAAAGACTAACAGTGGCATATCCAGGGAAGCATTTGGAGCTCCAAACTACCCTCCACCAGAGCCTCAAAAGTAGGCATGCAAATCAAACATCTGCTAATAATAGATCACTGGAAAACTCACTTTCAAATGCTTGTTTGACATTTATAACTTTATCAGGTTTAAACATAAAAACAAATTTACATATTAGTGAAGTGGATGGGCTTATTCATTTTTACATACAGAATTAAATTTGTGGCTGAATGATTTGATAGTGCAGGATACAGGACATTTTGATGTCTTTCATAACTAATGGATATTTTTGTTTTCTGATGCTCAGTGCAGAGAACACCACTCTACGTAAATATGCAGTATCCAAAGGCAGAAATATATGTAAAACCGTTCAGTCACTAGTGGACATTCTGTTCTGATCCCAAATCAAAATTCAGACTTGTTTATGATGCATCAGTCAGCAAGTCAAACACCAATTTTTTCTATATTTTTAATTTTTTAAGAATTTTATATATGGATACTGTATTTATATCACTTACCCTCTTCCTCTCCCTTCAACTCTTCGCATGTCCCCTTCACTCCCTCTCAGATGCACGTGTGTATGTTTGTTGGTGTGTGTGTGTGTGTCTATGTGTGTACCATTTTACAATCCAAACCTATATAAATTTGATACTTACATGCTGAGGAAAGATGATAGGAAAATATTTTCTTTAAATCTATTTTCTTTCATCTTTGTTTTCGTTAATTAAGCCACTGTTTCTATGAGAGCAGAAAACTTTGTGTGTATAGTAAAAGCAGCACAAGGTGTTCATAGCATATAGTAATCTTGAATCTGAATCAAGGTGGGTTACACAATGTTCATTAATATTACATGCTGTGGTGGCATGACAAGGCAAAGTGGGACTCATAGGTATTTAGAACCAAGGTGTAATGAACCCACGCAGTGCAATATGAAAGACCACTGCTAGGACCAACACTCTCCACTCTCCACCACCACTCCTGTACATAAGTATAGGGCTTTGACTTAATTTTTTTTGATCATTGTACATTCAGAAACCTACTGTAAACTATGTTCAACTCCCAAATTGAGTTGCACAACCCTATGTTGAATTGTGTCAAACTCTCAGGTACCCCAACTGATAAACTGTGTGCAAACGACTGAAGGTTCCCAATTAACCTGAGAATGTAGACAAGTTTAAGGCTTTACTCCTGCTCCCCAAAAGTCAGTCCAACTAAAGTGAGTTAAGTCACAGCAGGTAACTTCACAATTTAAGGACAATATTTCCCATAATCCAGGCAAGAGGTGGCATGAATGAGCACAGATGATTAGAAAGTGACGTGTCCAGGAAATGACAAAGTAAGTGAGTGGAAAGGAGGGCCATAGGTAAGCAAGAGTTCTTCATGCTGAGAGTTGCGACTTTAGCTGTGAGTTGTAATACCCAAATAGCTCTGATACAACCTGTTCCCATACAAATTGTTATCACTATGCATTAATATAATATAAAACAAAGAAAATACTCTGAGACACTTCAGCTCTGTGCTGAGGGTGGAAGTTCTACCATGTTCCTGGGTTCCTGAGTTCCCAGGCTCCAGCTGGCATAGCCACTCCCACAGGGAGTTGATTGTATTCCAGCAGTTAAATCATTTACCCCTGGTTTAAAAAAAAAAAAGCAGGAGGATGAGAGTTGTTCAAGGTTTTTCTGACTGGGTTCCAGAATGAGTGATCAGTTAACAATCTTTTTGTTTTGGTTTGGTTTCTGAGATAAGGTCACTACTATATAACCCTTCCTGGCTGACCTGGAACTCTGTATGTAGACCACCCTGGACACAACATAGAGTTTTGTCTCTCAAGTACTGAGTTGAAACATGCAGAACACACCCTGTTAGTTAATCAGTTTAAAAATACCATGAAATCCAATGACAAAACAGTGAAGAATTTCATAGAAAAGGGAAAAAGGAAAGCAGATAAGTTTTATTTTATTATCTACTTGGGTCATTGTAAGTTAATATAGTAAAATAAAATCCTTTCATGCATAAAAACATTACCATTAATATTTTTGGTACAGCACAATCACTGAAATGCTTCATTACTTTTCAAGAGTTGGTTCTGCACTTGCTAATATGGTGATCAAACTTTGACCATGTTATACAAAACACTTGTTTTTAGTGATTGTCATTGGAGGGCCTTCCTTAAAGTGCAGAGATTTAAATGTGAAGAAAGTATATTGTTGCTGTGCTCATTATGTATTTCTCAGATTTATTTCGTGTGTGTGTGTGTGTGTGTGTGTGTGTAGAGTGATTATACAGATTTCTGTCGAAATAGGGTATCAATGGGTACTTCTATTTCTGGCTTTATAATGGAAACAACCCAAGCATTTTCTGAAAGCCCCATCTGTATCAGAAATGTCTTTCTAAATGTGCTTGCTTCCTCTTCATCATTTTTACCTTGATGGATCAGACTAAGTGTGTGTTTCATTTTTCAAAACTGTGTGGTAGTATTCCTTGAGCACTTGTCTTTTTATGAAAAGAGAATTGCAAATATCTTGTATGTGTCATCCCATGTGTCTGTCCTTTGTCTAGGTAGCTTGTCCTTGGGACTCAGTATCACACAGAAAGTTGTATCATTGCTGCTTATTTCAGTAGAGTGTGTTGTAAAATTTTCAATTTCACTTTTATAAACTTAACAAAGTTACTGTCATCACATAGCACTTTTGCTGCACACTGCCTTCAGCTACTTTGCAGCAAACTTGCCTGTTAGTGATGGAGGAGAGAATATATATGTGGGGAGCACCTTCTGCACCCATGCCCTGGGTTTACATTGCTAGTCTGTTCACATAGCTAGAGCTGGTATGCCCTGGGTTGTTAACTGCATTTATTATCTTCTCTCTTTCTCTTTCTACCCGCCTCTCGCACGTGCCCTTTCTCTTGCCTTCTCTCTCTCTCTCTCTCTCTCTCTCTCTCTCTCTCTCTCTCTCTCTCTGTCTCCCTCTCTATCTCTATCTATCTATCTATCTATCTATCTATCTATCTATCTATCTATCTATCTATCTGTATCTCTGTATCTCTGTACCTGTGGTTTGTGTGTGTATGTGTGGTATGTATGTTTTACCCTCATGTCTATCTATGTACTATGTGTGTACCCAGTGCTCACAGAGCCCTGAAAAGGGCATCAGATAGCCTGGAATTGGAGTTAGACACTTGTGAGCCACCACGTGGATGCTGGGAATTAAACCCAGTTCCTCAGCACCAGCAACCATTGCTCTTAACCACTGAACCATCTCACCAGCCCCATCTTTTTTTTCTTTCTTGTTTGTCTTGTAATTTATTCAATAGTTTCATATATGGGTAGAAGATATTCTGGTCATGCTCAATGTCCCCATCCTCTTTTAGCTCCCTTCCACAACCACCAACCCTGGTCCTTCCAACAGCATTCCTTCCCACTATCATGTCTTTTTGTTATTATGTTCTGACTCCTTTAGATTAACCAATGCTCCATTATTTTTTTTTAATTCTTTACATTGTCATACAAAGTATTAGAAATCATTATGGTGTTTTCAAGCGAACTTATGTTTTATCAGCCTCCCCTCCCCAACCTCATCCAACCTCTGCCTCTCCCAATCCCTTCTTGCCTTTTGTAAGCTCCTCCCCACTCTCATTTTTTTTATAGCCCATGTGCCATTTTGCCCACCCTATCACCTGTTTTTACTCTTTCTTTGTCTCCTTTCTACTTTTTTAGGTTTTCCCCACATTTACACACACACACACACACACACACACACACACACACACACGCCATGCATACATGCATATGTATACATTGAAGGCTAGGAAGTGTATATGAAAGAGAATGTGCACTTTATGTCTTTCTGGGTTTGGGTCACTTCACTTCATATTATACTTTCCAGATCTATCCATTAGAACTCCTTTTGAGATACTGCCTCACTCAGTCAGAGCAGTATCATCAAGAAATCTCATAAGAGATGCTGCTGAGGACGGCGGGGAGAAGAAGCCCTAATTCAATTTGCGGGAAAATGGATAGAGTTGGAAAGGATAATATTAAACAGAATATTATCTTTTCACAGATTTTTCAGCTCTTTTCTCCCATGGCAGGAAAATAAAGTGTTTTCTTGCTGTATTTCATTAGCTTTCCAAAGAGACTTCTAAGCTCTTTCCATGGAGTTCAGGGAAACTTTATCAAGCCTGGCTACCACAAGCTTTTGAACAACAACAAAAATAAACACCCCCACCTATGGGGCCCTATATCCATATGCCAGGTGATCTGGTTTGAAATCACTTGCTAATAATCCCTGGTACTAAAATTTTGTACTACTCAAAGCATAAAGCCTGTACAGTGTGAAGTTCTTCCTTCTCTGCAGTGGTAGTTAATCCATTTTTAAACATTCCGAGAATTCAATTTCATTGTGAATGTTTGTGTAGTAAGCCATCTGTTTCCAGGAAGCCCACACCTCCTAATCTTTCCCAAACAGTTCCATCAGCTGCATAACAAAGTATGCAGATATATGAGCCTATAGGGGCCATTCTCCTTAAACCACCACCATACCTAGCTAGTGACTGCTAAGACTGAAAAGCAAGAAAAATGAGATGGAAAGATTAAAGCACTGGAGCAAACTCACAAACCTTGATCAGGCCTCACTTTGTACATAAAGTTGGACATAATCCAGTCTTGTATTCCAAAACTCAAAAGCCCAGGCTGTCTCACAGTATCGTTTTAGCTAGTATGGAACATCATAGTAGAGTATGTATAGAATGCAACAAACATCTCCCCCTTGCTCCATGGTGGAGAACAACAATAAATGTGGCTATAAAATCAGTTCACTATGGTTCAAAAATATCAAATAGAAAAATCTCAGAAATACATTTTATGTTGTACACAGCTCCAAGTAGCATGATGTGATCTCATGCTGTGCCACATGGTCTCCCACTAAGGCCTACTTTGTCTGAATATTCACACTTTGTATACTACTGGCATACTGGTTCTTTAGAATCAACCCAGTCATCAAATCCATTTTTGGTACTTGTATTCATGTGACCATTGCTTTGCTTTACTATGTCCCCAAACCATGAGAGCAGTGAGTGCTTCAGGGAAGATTTCAGTGTATAAAACATAGAACAATAGGTTAAGGATGTAGCTGAGTTGGAAGAGTGCTTGCCTAGCATCCAAAATCTCTGGGTTCAGTCCCTAGCACCACATTAAAACAAACAAACAAAAGGCGTGAGTGCATGCATATTCATACATACATAAATACACACACATACATACATACCAGCACTCAGGAGGTAGAGGTAAAAGAATCAAAATTTTAAGGTCATCCTTGGCTACACAAATAGTTCAAGGCAAGACTGTGCTGCAATGAGATCCTGTCTCAAAAAAGAAAATTAAAAAGTAGAAAAGCAAACAAGTACCATTTTACAATGTTATAAATGTTACAAAGCAAAGTAAAGATAGGATATGGTTCTATCCGTGTTTGCATCAGAATGAAGACAAGTTCTCTAGCGAACAAAAGCCAATAGATATGTCTTTACCTGTATCTACCTCAGCTTTTTCTTACATAGAATCAGCCTCTGAGATTATAGAAGCTCTCAAGACCTGGAGAGACCATAGTCTCCTTCCTAGAGAACCAAGAAGGCTGGTGGGATAATTCAGCCCAAATCGAAAAGCTCAGAACCAGGGAAGATGATTGCATAATCATCAGTCTGCAAGCAGGAGAAGGGTGCACCAGTCCAAGCAAGCAGAAAAGGGAAGGCAAATTCTTTTGCCTCTCTTCCTTTTGTTCTATCCATATCTTCAGTGGATTAGAAGATGCTCATCACATAGGAGAGAAACATCCACTGATAAGGTCCATTGACTTAAATGATGGGGACATCTGGAAACATTTACATGCCCACAAATAATATATAGCTAAATTTCTGGGTACCATGTCACCCAATATTAAAATCAACTAATAAATTGCTGTTAACACCTTTTGTCTAATCCATCATCTGCAGCCAGTATATATTCTTTCAGTATATTGGTAAATAAAAGGTTAAATATATTAAGAGTCAAAAAGAAGTAGAGAAAAAAAACAAGAAAAAGAAGTAGAGAAAAAAAAAAAAAACAAGTTCTTTCTTGCTCAAGGACTCACTTCTGATTACTAGCACTCTTGCTCAGTGCCCTCCCAACACACACACACACTTTTTCTGTCAATTGGAAGCTGCTTCCCCATTGTTTTTTTTAGTAGACTACAAAATAATGGGTTTTGTTGTAACATTTTAATACATAATATATTGAAAGGATAGGTATCAGCTCAGAGCACCACAAGACTAAGTTGTCATCACAAATGATTTATTTGCTACAGAAAGACAAAGGGGAGGGAACAAGAGACAAAAGAGGTAAAGGACAGGAGAGTGGGGAAGGGAACAAAGGAGAAGGGAAAGGTGTTTGTCTGTGGTTTGGGATGAGCAGGTGGGGATGGGGATGAAAGACTACCTCTGGATAGAGAGGAGACAGATACAGCCCATCTGAAAATGGCAGTTTATAAAGGTAAAAGGGGAAACCCCTTCTTAGGATGAGGTGTTTAATTTTAGTTGGGCATGTTAATTAGGTGAGCCAAAGTAGGTTTTTGATTGCTGGTCTTCAGTATTTCAGTAGCTGAACCTTAGTAGTCAGCCTCAGGAGGAGGAATAAGGGATAAGCCAAATAAGGGAATACACTTGGTGACTGTTTTTTAGCAAGGCAGAGGGATTGGGGGAGAAGGGCAAGGCCTGCCAGAGCCATGTTTGCCTTGCTAGGGCTATTTAGAGTCCCTTCATATATCAGTGTACTTTGCTCATATCCTCCACTCATTACCCTCTCTTATCCTTTATCCTTGCTCATCCTCTTCAACTCCCAAAGTCTGTTCTGAGGACATACACACTCTTTTTTTTTAAATGCTGATGTAGATTCTGCATTTCAGAGAAAGCAGTGATGTTTTCCTGAGTTTGGCTTATTTCATTTATTATGATAATCTCTAGTTTCACTCGCAGATTAATACTCGTGTGTGTGTGTGTGTGTGTGTGTGTGTGTGTGTGTGTGTGTGTGCGCACACGCATATCTTACTTTCATTTTCCTTTCATCTGCTGATGAGTATCTGGGCTCCTGCCCATTATGTTAATCTCTATCAGAAGTGTCTATCTTCCTAAACAGCCTCTCAACTGATCTGTCTGTGAGACTTAGCTTTATGGAAGCCCCAGCCTAGCTTCTCTGAGCTGTATGGTCTATACCTGCTCTTCCCATGTCCAGTAGCCACTGATTCCTCCTTCCTCCATAGAGTCCATTCTCATTAGGCCAGATTTATTTTGTGACTGCACACATGTGGTGTGTCTTTGTGTGAGTCCTTCAAAGACACAAAACAAAAAGGAAGAAAGAATTGGGGGACTGGCTTACAACCATTATGAAGACTGAGGATGACAATAGGTTACATGTAAGCTAGTCAACCTGTGATGCTGGTGGCATGGCTCAGGTCAAGTTAGATGCCCTCAGTTCCAAATAAGCTGATAGTGTATCTCTCAGTCAGAGACTAATGATCCAAGAACACAGGTTTCCTGGCAAAAGCCCTAGCATCTCAAGGTCAGGAGCCTGAAATTCTAAAGTTGAAGAGAAAGAAAAGAAAATTGTATCATAACTCCAGGAGAGAGGAGGCCCAAGGCTAAATGGATGGTGTCATCCATACTGAGGGTGGGTCTTAACCACCCAGTCAGCCAGCTCATATGCTACTCTCCTCTAGAAACAGACACTAGAAATAAACACTTGCTATATCTCTAGGTAATCCTTCATACATACCACCACGTTATCCCATGTCCATCACTACAGCACTCCTGTCCTAGACTACAGATCTACAAGGGTGTTTAAGTTAGTCCCAGTTGCAGATGAGCTGTATCAATGACATTTGTCATGTTGGTGCAGTTTACACAGCAGATGAGAGTGGACTATGTCTGGTATGTAGGCCAATTCACTCCCACACTTCTACCATGAATCTTAATCCTGAAGATGACAAAAAGAAAAGACTTGTGAAAATATTGCCCTTCTCTTTCAGATGTCAGCAAGTAGGTAACAGAGGGAGTTTAAACTGCTTCACAGGAAAAAAAAAAAAAAAAAAGATGACAAGCTACTTGGCCCTCAGACAATGAAAAGGGGCCTGTGTTTCTGCATTCTGAAGCCTACATTGATGGGGCTTTTATAACTGATTTACTGTAGACATACAGCATGTGCAGATTATTGAGAATGTCACCACCATGATTTCCATTCTCAAACCAAAGGCCAGCTATTGAATACTAACTATCCTAGGGTCTGTGGCAATTGAGAAGAATAAGTTATGTTCCCTGCCAGCGTAGATGCTCACTTTCTAGTACTGCCAGGTTCAGACATATAAATAAATAATTATAGGAGCATGCAATAAGTTCTCCAGTGGAGTAAACTGCAAATATATGGAACACTGAGAAAGGACCAGCATCTGACTCCAGTGTTGCTTATGAAAGCTTAGAATAATAATCAGAAAACTGAATTTGCAGTGGCTTAAAATGAGGAATTAGAGGTTTCCCTTAAAAGTTATGGAGCATCCAGTTGTAGACATTGGTTCAAAGGTCAGCCTTATGTTGACCTGTTCATCATGGTCACAGATTAACTGTCATAGTTCCAGGTATTAAATTTCTGTTCCTAGCAGAAAGTAGGTAGAATGGGAAGATATCACCACTTTAATCTTAACCTTTAGAAGAACCTTTATGGACCCAGGAAATCAAAGTCTGGGATCAGCTATAATTATCTTAAATCTTAAATGGCTCATTATCTTTTCACAGTATCTAGAGCATTGTGTTCTACAAAAAATGGGGAATGGAATAGAGAGGGAGACATACTATGAGACAACCCTCTGCCAGGAATACTCACAGAAAGTCTTAACAGAAGGAGTGCATCTAGGCTAATGCTTGAAAGACAACAGACAGACACATAATACAGGAGAAAGATATTCTTAGGAGAGACAATTATTTGAAAAGTCATAAAGTCATGAGAAATAAGATGAAAAAAAACAAGAATGCATATTGGTTGAAGACCAGATGAGAATTGTAAGTGTGAGCCAGTGGCAACAAACTTAACTGGCTGATAAGGAGTATAGCTTTTACTCTGTGAGCCACCTTCTTCCTGTGGGCAGAAGGCTCAACTAGTATATCCAGAAGTTACTTGCAAGCCCAGGTCAACCCCAGGAGTAGGAAAGTTTGACCTCTCGCCTCCTCATCTTCTGTAAATATCATGTTCATTTCTAGAAAGAGAAAGATTTCACGATTGCAGCTAAAGGGGAATAAAAAGCAGACATTCCTTGTTTTTCTCTCTACTTGAATTCCAATCTTACCTATCCTGATTTCTGACCAGATAGGGAAGAACAATTATCTAAATGTCCATACATGAATGGGATATATGTTAGTTACTCTTCTCATTAGTGTGACAAAAATATCTGACAAGATATCTGACAAGTTACTTAAGAAAGGAGAGATTTATTTTGTCTCAATGGCAAAGAAGGCATGGTGGCAGGAGTATAAGGTGGTTGATCACATTGTATCTGCAGTCAGGAAGCAGAGATGGATAATACTGGTGCTTAGCTCCCTTTTTTATTTTATTCAGTCCTGGACTCCAACCTATGGAGTGATGCTGCACACCTTTAGAGTATTCTCACTTCAGTTAATTCTCACTGGCATGTTCAGAGAGTTGTCTCCTATATGATTCTAGATCCTGTCAAGTTGACACACAAAGCATGATAAGAATGTCAGTTGTCTTTTACAGGTATGGTAAGAACAAATGAGTTATGACAAGTGAAGTGTTTGGCACACAGCAAGTATTGAATCATGTGAACAGCAAACTGTTATAATCATTATCATTATCAGTATTATTATGACTGCAGTGTTAATGTACCTCAGAAATGAGAATGAGTTATGGCAAGTTCTCATCACAGACCTTGCTGATCCAAACAACTCTGTTCACCAGCTTAACACAAAAATCTATTTGGGTCATATTCTTCTGTGTCAGTCTCAGGTACTGGAGCCTTTAAGCCAGCAATGATAGTGACAGGGATTCTGTCCTTCAAGAGGCCAAGAAATGGCATTCTTCACCAAGCAGAGAGCCATGATTAAAAACATCAGCAACTGATATTTCATAGTCATGAATGTGGCTTAGTAGAGAAACAGTAACCCATAGCTTGCCACGCCACTCTGGGCTCTAGGTTCTTACCAAAGTGGCTCTGTGGGGAGGGGTCATTAAAACTCTCTTTGAAGTCACATGTCATGCTTGTAAGTTAGAATGGATGGTAACTCGATGTCCATCTCTTTCTCTGAATTCTAACTTCTAGACAGATGTACAAAATTGTATATACAGCTTTTCATTCACAGCCCTTCAACCAGTGTTTCACACAGAATCACAGCTGATTTTGATATATGTTGAATGAATGAATGAATGATGTAGTCCTAAGAAAATACATTAGAGCAAAACACCTGATCAAAGCACACTTGTTTTGTTTTTTAACCGCTGATTAGCTTGGCGATCTTGGGCCATTCTCAACCTAAGACTCACTCTCTGTGAAAGGCATTGGGTCAACCCTGTGAACTTCTTTGTCAGGCTGACTGGTCCTCATCCTGCACTTAAGGAAACTTAGGCTTCAGGAAAGGAATGGACTTGATGGTAATAGCTATTGCAGTCGAAAACAGACTGTAGCCGAGCTGAGGGCCACAGTTCTTGTGGCTGTACTATTTCCAATTATGGGTGGAAGTCAGAAAATGCAGCTTAAATCCTACACACTTCCTATTATCCAACAATGGCATGAAAGAGGGGGAGAAACACTTTGTTGAGTAGTATATAGCCAGAGTCAAAGGAAGTCACCAATAAATACCCTCAAAGAAGAGGACAGAAGGAGCCAGGCTATCTTGACCTATGTCCTAAGAACAAGTTATGGACCCTGCCACAGACTTTTTATGGTCAGACCTTGGCCTACAGAGGAAAACAGGAAGTAGCTGAGCTGCAGTTCCTTGCTGTGCTCAAAATCATTGGGCAGTTTACAACCAGGCAACATTTATTTGTCTTTGTTCTGGAGGCTTCCAAGGTCTATAATGGGGGAGATCCAGCATCCGGTAAGGGCCCACTTCCTGGTTCATAGATAGTACTTTCTGGATGTGTCTGCATATGGTGGAGTTGAGGCTGCCCTTGGATCTCTTAGATAAAGACCCTGCTGCCTTCCATAACCTAAGTACCTCAAAGGCCCTGTCTCCTAATGCCATTATTTTGAAGATGAGGTGAATTTTAACATGATTCTGGATGAATAGTAGCATATAGACCTCATTATCTAATGATAATACTCTTTTACACCCCAAGAGTGAGGGCACAAAAGAGAAAGTTGGAGCTATTTTTTTGTCCTCTGCCGTCAAAGCAAGGAAAAGGAAGTTGTAACAACCTAACTTCTCCTGTTCTCCGGAGTGCAGAAGGAAGGCTTGGAATTCCTACCTTCACTAACCAGGTGGCTTGGGTAGGTGCCTTCAACTGGTTAACCCTCTCTGTCTCTTATTAGAGTGATTGTGAGAGTCTAGAGAGTCAGTTGTCCTATTTGTTTAATGCTTATATAACAGTGTACCTGACACTGGGGGCTTTATTGGAGATCCATTTTCTACTATTCAAAAACCTTGGTATCCCAAGGTTGAAGTTCCTGCCTCGTGCCAAGTCCATCATGCTGCATCAATCCAGGGAAAAGGCAGAAACGTAGTAGACGGAAAAAGGGAGGAAGGAAGCTAACTCCTTTTATCGGATGCCCACCCCTCCATAAAGTCATTTGCCCTCCTACTTTAATTCCCTCTTAAAGAGCCTGTATCTTAAGCTGTTAACAGATAAATTTAGGGAAATGCTTTCAAAATACTGCACCAGCAAATGCAAACCTGTTGATGAGCCCTCAAGATACAGCTCCATTCCACAGACACATTGTAACACTCAGCACAGGCTCCCTTCCCCTTACAGGTGTCCCTCAGAGGCTCCTGTGGGTCTAGTTCTTATTCTTACTCCATGCTGAGGATTGGTCTTGCTCTGCATCTTCTGTAAACACTGGGAATGTGACCAGTGATGGTGGCTACCACCACTGGAGCAGCCCCTTTGGAGCCAGGACTTCCCTGGTTCTGCTGTCTTTTAGCATATTAACTTCTCCTGAGTCCATCCTCCCTGTCTCCTTTAGCCTTCCTGTTGACATCTGCAGACACCTTCACCCATCAGTAACTTCATCCTTATAGGACCTCTGCAGCCCTGGCTTCCTTTGCTGGGCTCCATATCCAGCTCTGAGACAACAAAACATAGTGGTTACTCAAGCCTCTGAGGTGGGTCATAAAGTGCCAAGCACAATTTTGTGAGACCATGGGAAAACAATCTTCTGGAGCCTGCCTTCCCTTCCTGGACAGGGGTACCATTCACAGTGATGCCCCCATGGACTTTTTTTATTAACAAAAAAATTTCAAATTATTCACTGCTGGTAGTCACAACATAACTTACAAGAACTACTTATAAAAACAAATAACTACAAATAAATATTAACGATCAAGTACTTAGAATAATTTTAGTGCTTATTATACTCTAAATATTCACTTACTTTTCTCAATTTTTCCTCTTTTTTATTTTTTTCTTTTCAAGCAAGTCAGAAAATGTATGCCCAATTCCTTAGTTCTCATCTGGAAATCACAACAGTGTTCCCAGCTTTGATTTTGCTCTGCTCACCTTACCAGGCACATCTTTATATACAGTGATGACCCTAAAACGTAGTCTGTCATTTTGCTCTCTCTTAAGAACCTGTAGTGACCAAGATCTGAGTTCCCAGATGGGTTTCTTCCATGCCCCACCCCATGCTTTAACATGACTACATGCCTCACATTAGCTCATCTCTCCCAGGAACCATGTTCCTCTCCTCTGAGCCCCAACATAGCCATTTTCCATCATGCTTCTATTGGATATTTCAGAGCTATTTCTCTTCCATGCTTTTCCTTTCACTGTGCCTCCTAACTACCTATTGGTGGGCTAGGAATATTCTATGGGCAGTTCCCAGGGTCATGTGCCTTAAGACATCTCTCAGTCTGGCAAACTGAAGATGCTAAGAGAGCCAACATTTTTTGTGAGTGCTTACCAAATGCCAGATTTGCACATTCATGTGTTTACTTTTCATAGCAGTTCTATGAGACTGTCACTCAATTTTGGCAGAAGACAATGACCACACTAATTATTTAAACAGGGAATTTAATGTTTAGTAGTGGTAACCAGGCATAAAGTAAAGATGTGACCCTGAAATAAAACTTACGTTAGGAATTGCAGGAGACAATTAACAATGTGGTCCTTGAAGAACAGAGAGAAGTGGAAAAAATTCAAACTCACACCCTTGAGGGCACCAATGTCAGAGGCAGCTGCTCTGGACAGAGAAGCAAGGACCATGGAACTTATTGTAAGTATTCAGAAATCTGTGACATGGATTTCTGAAAGGAAGGAAGTAACAATGGTGATGGGAGATGGAGGCCAAGTGATGTTCTCAGTACTAGGAACCTCCAGGGAGGAGCTATGTTTGCCCCTCCTCAGGCCCCAAGTGTCCTCCTGAACGGCCTGCACCACCAAGCAGTTTCTGGTCAAAGTGTCCCAGGCTCTGCATTGCAGAGCTGGAGGACCCCAGAGATGAAAGTCTAGTAACAGCATGTGGAGGAACTGTGGATGCTCCTGTGACACAGAGAATAAGGGAACTTACCCACAATTAAGTGACAGCTTAGAACAGAGACAAGATCCATTACTAGTACTGGTTCTCTACTACTCTGCCAAAAATGTAGAATGAATGAGTGAGTGAGTGAACTACAGACACAGGGATCATACCTCATCCAGTCTGTGTTGTGTGGCCCTCACAATCTGACAGCCTCTTTGCCACCCTTCAGGTTATCCACTGGAACTCCCCCAAGAAGCTCCGTGTGAAGAACAAACATGTGGAATTCTTCCGCAACCTCTACCTGACTTTCCTGGAGTATGATGGCAACCTCCTGCGGCGGGAGCTGTTTGGCTGCCCCAGCGAGACTGATGTCAACAGTGAAAATGTGAGTGTTCAACAGATAGTGAGAGAGATTGGCCACATTCTCAATTGTCTGTTTTGGGTTCTTGTTGAGTTCTGCAGTCAGCTCAGGTCTGGACCTTGAGGAACAAGACATACCTTACCTGCCATGGAATCCATGACCTGTGGAGCAATGTGGACTTAGAAGGAGACATTAGCTTAGCGAATGGGTCAAAGTGAGTTTCCAGACAGAATAAGCCATCAGTTTTGCATTGTCTGCCTCATGGCCAGGAAACTCCCAAGCTTGTGATAGTGAAAGCATCCATATAGGATGATTCTTTGGTTGGAACCTAGGTACTTCCACAGGTACTGGCTCCTTCCTAGTTGGTTTGGGCAAGGAAAGTGTTGAGTGAAGAGTTACGGGAATAGCTGAAGATAATGGGTGTTTTTGTTGTTAGTGTTATTTCCTATTCTTTCATATGCTGTAGCTCATTTTTGTTCATTGAGACCTTCTTTTACTATTGAAAAGTTCAAGTAGAGAAATTAGGCAAGTTTCCCATGGTAACAGAGCAAGCAATAATGCTAGCTATGACCAACACTAAATTCTTAAGGATATAAGAAAAGAGCATGGTAGCCACAGGCAACATTAGAATAGAATAGAATAGAATAGAATAGAATAGAATAGAATAGAATAGAATAGAATAGAATAGAATAGAATAGAATAGGATCAAGCTGACCTGAGTTAACTCTATTACCTTTGTTGAGACAAAAACTACAGGTCTCATAAAAGATAGTTTATGCTTGAGCCATTTTTAGTGTCATAGCCCACATAGCTATGGTCACTTAGGTCACCCCAAATTCCATGTTCCAATGTGGAAGCAGTTTTATGAAGTTTTATAAATTCACAGAACAAAAATAATCATAAATCAAGACAAGTTTAAAATATATTGGTGGGTACATCAGAGTCAGGAAGGGGAAGATGCTCTCTTAGCTTTTGGGTTGGTAGAAGCTAGTAGTATGCTAAGTTAATAGATTGTAAAGGGTTTTTATCTATTAGTCACAAGATCTTATTTCTTAGGGGTAGGCAAGGAATGGCTGCCCTGGAGAGCTAGAACTAGCCCAAGATAAGGTAGTTAGCATCAAGTGCATTCCACATCCCAGTTTCTCCATAGTCTGAAACTCTCATCAATCAGTCTCTGCAAGCAAAGCTTCTTTCCTGGAGTTTTTGTTCAAAGCTTTTCATTTCTACCTATGTGACATCAAACGAGATGCCCTGTGTCTCAGTATCTCTGTTTGCTCTGTTGCAAAATGAGTAAAAATGGCATGTATGTTTCCCAGCTCAGCATCTGTTTATTGGATTCTAGGAAAATACATGCTGCTTTGTCTCTTGTGTCCTCAGTATCAGATACAAAAGAAATTGTTTCATTTCTTCAGTATAGAAACACATGTTTCCTCTCATTCTGAGCACTGAGACAGGTGAAAGAGGGACTGTTGAGATGGACCAGTGGTTGAGTGTACTGGCTTCACTTGCAGAGGATACATTCACTTTCCAGCACTCACATGGCAGCTCATCACCATGTATAACTCCAATTTCAAGGAATCTTATGCCCCCCCATATGGCTTCTGTGCCACCATAGGCATGTGGTACACATACATATATGTAGGCAAACACTCATACACTTAAAATGAAAATAAATCAATCTGTTAAGAAAGGCAGTGGAAGGAAAGAAGGAAGGGACAATGGTCTCTTCCTCAGGAGAAACACAGCTAGCTAGTTGATAACTACTCAAGCTCTGAGTAAAAATGATTAGCTAATAGCCAGTGATACATAGCAATGACCAGTGAGAAACCAGGCAGATTCTTTCTTTGGGAAGCAGCAAGCTTGAGATGAGGAGGTAAAATTGACACTGAAACCTGAGTGACAAGAAAGTCAAGCAAGGGAGATACATTCCAGGTAGAAGATGTACATGGTGCAAAGGCACAGAGGCAGGACCAGTTTGAAGAACAGGGTAGGGACTAGTGTTTGGGAGAGAGAAGAAGACACAGCAGGTAATAATAACCAGATGGAAGGACATGTGAGCTCACAAACGGTCCTTTGTAAACTAAGGAAAAATCTAGAATTTCCTTCTGAGACTGGCAAGGCTTTTATTGCTATCTTAAATGTTCTGAGATGTCTTTTAGACTCCCTGTGGAAGGTCATGAGACCTTCTTGGCCTTTGATGGAGTAACTGATGATAGTACCACTACTACCTTTGGAATCACACTGAAGTTGCTACTTGCTCCAGCTCTTCTCCTTGTCCTCCTAGACTCCTTCTCAGTGTCTTCAGTTCACTGCTGGCAGCAGAGAAGGGAAGCCAGAAAGCACTTGAGTATCTCAGGCTCTGAGAAACACTGTTTCCATTCACCCCATTTCCCACAGCTTCCCCCCACTTTTTTTATTATATTTGTGTTTTAATTCTACACATCAGCCATGGGTTCCCCTGTCCTCCACCCTCCTGCCCCCCCCCCCTCTTCCCCCCATCCCCTCCCCTCCATTCCCATATCCTCCAGGGCCAAGACTCCCCTGGGGATTCATTTAAACCTGGTGGATTCAGTACAGGCAAGTCCAGTTCCCCTCCTTCCATGCTGCGCAAAGTGTCCCTGTGTAAGCCCCAGGTTCCAAACAGCCAGCTCATGCACTAAGGACAGGTCCAGGTCCCACAGCCTGGATGTCTCCCAAACAGTCCAAGCCACTCAACTGTCTCACTTATCCAGAGGGCCTGATCCAGCTGGGGGCTCCACAGCCTTTGGTTCATAATTCATGTGCTTCCATTCTTCTGGACGAAAGTCGCCGTGCTTTTTCCATTCCTGGGCTCAACAATTCACGCTCCCACAGTCCCGCCTCCTTCTCGACAACTGGACACATGGAGCTCCACCTGGGGCCTGGCTGAGGATCTCTGCATCCACTTCCATCAGTGGGCAGAGTGCTGGAGAGGTCCCCTGAGGTCCACAGTGATGCATCCTCTGTAGACTGCTGGCAGTGGTCGAGAGAAAGCCTGATCTGACATAGTTTGGTGATCAGATGGCCAAACACCCTGACGGTCGGGCTGGAACCCACAGCTTTTTTTCTTTGCTTAAATCAGAGTTTGTTCTCACCACTGATGGTTGAATGCCTGCTTGGAGTTTTCTCCCAAAAGCCCAGTGTAAAGTCTCGTTTCCATTATTTCCCCTCTATGGCTGTCTACCCATCATCTGCATCCCTGATTTCTCAGTGTTAACTGTAAGTGCTTCAAAGCCTGTCTGCCTCCTCCATTCCCTGTATCCAGAGGATGTAGCAGTCACTTTCTACCCTTCTCAGAACCTAGAACTGTGCTTGATTGTTCACTATGTATATACAAATGCAAGCCACAGTCCAAAGGCTTGGCAGTGCCCTGATAATGGACATCAGACACTGAGCCATATGCAAGCTGCCACTTAACAACTCCTGGTGAAGCAGAGAGAACAGGCTTTCCAGGTCTGAGGGTGCCATGTTCTAAGCATTCAGCACCCCAGCATCTCCCCACCAAGTGCTGTGTACCAGCCACACCCCCCATTGGTCTTATATATGTGTGCTTTCCACCACCTAGAATACCTTGTCTCTGCCTGGCATGTTTAAATTTTCTCACTTAAATGGTGACCCAGAGTAAACCCTTAAGTCAAATTCTGTGACCTATCTCATTTTCTTTCCATCAGAGAATTCACTGCTATCTGCAATTACATAGACTGCTTCTTTCCTAGTCCCCATCCACCCACCCAAAATAGAAGGCTTCTAGGTTGGAGACTTTGAACCATTCTCCTATCCAATCCACTCCTAGAACAGAAACAGGCACATAGTAAATGCTCACAGAATGAACCTAGTAAACAATTATGGAGAGAATAAAGCTTTAGGTAAAAGGAAAGGCAGACAAATGAAGAGGCTGGGGCAGAAAACAGTGTGAGGGCGTCTTCTGTTTGATAGTATTTCATACTGCAAGCTGCAGCAGAAGGGCTTTGGCTGGGTTGGGAGTTTGGGCTAGAGCCTGTTGATTTTATAGACATGGTCACATTTACATTTGAGAGAAGTCAATGCAGAAAACAAAATAAAAGAGACAAGACTAGACACAGGAAAGCCATTCAGAGACTTTTTTCCAGTCCAGGTAAAAAGATGATAATGGGGTTGAACTTGGCCAAGAGCAGGAAAATAGAGCTCAGCTGGAATGATTTGTAGAATCTTAAAGACAGAGGAAAAGGTATAGCTAGCACTCATGCAGGCAGCAGGGTCCTGTACCTTGCCTTACAGATACATTTGTTGGCTAAATTGCTGGCTGAATCATCCAGCAGAGATAGAGGCTACATGCGGAGATAGACAGTCTGTGGACATTGCACTCCTAGTGGCCTAGCTCTATGGCAAAGGTGAGGTAAAAACAAAGGTAAACAGATAGAGTCAAATCCAGGGTCCTGTCCAAAGCTGATGCTTTGAACTCTAGGAAGAGGCCATCAGAGCTGGCACAGTGCACAGATGGCTGTGAGTCTGAAGGAAGCAGTCAAGACCTACTTTACTTGACTCTGACGGGAACGGGTTCCATGGCTGACAATACAAGCCTCAAGACTTAATCCTCCACCCAGCAGATGCTCACTGAACTGCCAGATACAGGGCTGGTGATGGGACAAGATGCTTTTAAGATTTCACAGTACTTGTCTCCTAGGGAATGCAGACAGGCATGAAGGTATCATAGGGTGGCAAGTGCCTGCATGGTGGTAGTGCTCTGAGAGTACAGTGGGAAAGAGTACACTTAGTCACATGACCAAGAGAGAATTTCAGGGAGAGATACATACTGAAGGAAGATTTTTTTTTTCAATGTAGTTTCCTCCAATATTTGGAATTGAACATAAAGTGTCATGCCTGATAGGCAGACACTCTATGACTACACCCCTAATCTTTTTGTTTTTCTAAGTTTGGCTTTAATTTTAAGATATAAAGTTTTGCTAAGTTTTCCAGACTGTCCTCATGCTCACTCCATAGTCCAGGCTAGAACTAAACTTGTGATCCTTCTGCTCCCCCAAGTGTTAGGATTGCAGGCCTGCAGCTCAAGATATAGCCAGGAGCTTAGATCTGAAGGCTGGATAAGTAGGAATGTAGAGTCTACAGTGTGGACTATATGGAAAGAAGCAGTGAAGATCAGGCAGACACAGGTTATAAAAGATGCCATTTTCATGCCCGTTCAGCTGTTTCTTCAGTGGTGGTAGTGAGTGATGGTGATGATGAGTGTGTGAAGCCTATACAGATTAGAAACCTTGATTTAATAGACACATGACCTCAGCAAAATCCCATAAATACTCTTAGCCCCTGGATTTACCATCTGATCAATGGGGACAGGGATGTCTTTCTGAGTGTTTCCTAGCACAACATCCAAAGAGAAGGTCTTGCTTTCGGGAACACTGCATGCATTGGGATTTAACTTTTGTCTGAAGGTGACTGTCATTTTCTGAATAGGCATCAGGTTTAATTAATACTTCTACTGGGGAGATGGCTGAGAAACAAACCCATGGAGTCCCTTGGAAATCTGTCTATAAAGCATACGTACAAGTTGTGCCACTTTTGCAATCCTCCTGAGTAAGATATTCACAGCAGGAAGTATGGGCCATTTGGTTCTTCCTGATGCTGAAGCATAATTATAATAATAATAAGAAGAAGAATAAGAATAAGAATAAGAATAAGAAGAAGAAGAAGAAGAACAACAACAACAACAACAACAACAAGAATATTAGTTAAGGATGTCTTAGTAAAGCAACTTAGGGAGGAAAGAGTATATTTGCCTTATACTTCCATATCATTCACTGTTCATTATCAAAACCAGGGTAAAAATCAAGTAGGATAGGAACCTCAGGGTAGGAACTAATGCAGAGGCCATGGAGGGGTGCTTCTTACTGGTTTTCTCCCCATGGCTTCCTCATCCTGTTTTCTTACAGAACCCAGAACCACTAGCCCAGAGGTGGCAGCCCTCCCCCATCCAACACTAATTAAGAAAATGCCCTACAGTTTTACCCACAACCTGATCTTATGAAGGCACTTTCTCAAATGAAATTCCCTCATCTCAAATGACTCTACCTTGTGTCAAGTTGATATAAAACTAGCCAGCACAAGGAGTTTGCCTTAGTAGCAATGAACTGGGTTATAAGGATCAGAGTCTCCAGCCAAGGGACTGCCTATATGTCAAAACAGTCAGGTTTAAGAAGAAAAGAGGCTCCACCAAGAATATTGAGTGACAGCAGCTGGTGAGACACAACCACTACTGCCCAAAAGTTAGTCTGGGCATCTGTCTATGGAACCAGTGAATTCATCTACATAATGCAATATAATGCAGTGATTCCTAATATGCATGGCTATCTATAGTTCCTTATCTAGAGTAGGGATGGAGATGAGAATTCTGTACCTTACCATCTATCTCCGTCTTCCATTGCCACCTATTCCTCAGGCATATCCAGGAAACAAACCCTTACTGGTGGAAGTATTAAGGCAACTCCATGTAGTTAAAAGAGAGGTTTATTTGGGGGTTTTACTTACAACAAGTGAAGGGATAGGTTACAGGATCCAGGAAATGTGAAGTGCAGTTCAGGGATGTTCTCTGGAGAACTCTGCTCCATCTACCATCTAACATCCAGGATTACAAGGAACCAAAAGAGCCGGAACATCAGGATCTTGGGTCTTAAGGGCTCCTGTCTAGGCCCCTGTGCCTCAGGAGCAGGCTTTGTTCAAGGCATATTATGTTTTCTGCCATACCATTTAAAGCTTACATCCATTCTCGGGAAGAAGTGATTGTGTAGTGTGAAGTGTTCCTGGCTGAAGGTCCAAAGAGGGAGCCTTAGTTTTCTCCTTTGAATAAGAGATGTGTGCTAAGGGATTTAAAATGTCAGGGAGTGCACCCAGAGACATTAGCTTGGCACCCAACACACAGCACTGAGCTGGTGCTCTATCCACATCAGTGTAGGTACATCCCACGGTAATGATAGTAAAGGTAATATTAATACTCAGTTGACATCTGAGTACCCTGGAGTCTCACAGGCAGAGGTGTCTTAGCATACCTGTGTGGCAGCAAGATGAATCACAAACCACTGATACCATGAATTTCATAAAAGAGTACATGTATACTCCATAACTACAAACCAGCCCTCCCTTGGTAGCTTCACCTTGGTAGTTTGGGGGGCACTTTCATTGATGGCCACTCCCTTTTTAGAATGAGTAGTCATTGATACCAACAAAGGCTTGTCTACCTTATAAAGTGCTTTGGTTGTCCTGGGTTTAGGGGTTCTAATTTGAATAGGGTACAGCTCTTGCCTTTAGAATTCATTCTATGGGTGTTTTAGAAAGTATCTTCTAGAACCATTAACTTGATAATTCTTTTCTCTTGGTAAAGAGAAGTGAAACCCCCATACATAACATGGCCTTGTCACTAATAACCTTGCCACATAGAGTAAGACACTTGTTTGAAAAGTCATCAAAGGAAGATGTGTGTCTCCACAACCTCACATACAAACATACAAACATACCCCTCCTTTCCCTCCACAACAGCAGAAGTTATATGCCTTTGTCAGCACATTAAAGCCACAAAGTAAAACCAAGGAAGGAGAAAGCCAAACCCACTCTTTCAAAGAGTTTGCAAATGTTTCCTTTCTGAATGGAACTCTGTTCAACTACAGTGTGGAATAGGGAGGGAGGGAAGGAAGGCATTAGTTGATAAAGTTTCCTCCTGGGAGATAACATAATGGTTTCTAGGCATATTCTGGTTTAGTTTAGTTTTGTTTTTGTTTTTTCGAGATTTTTGTCATTCAAGAATCAGGAAGAAGGATTGGAGAGATGGCCTCAGTTGTTAAGAAAAATGGAAGTTCTTCCCGAGGACCAAAGTTTAGTTACCAGTTCCCACATGGTACTTCACAGTCTTCGGCAATTCCAGTTCCAGTGCCCTCTCCTTGTCTCCACAGGCACTAAGCATGCATGTGATGCAAAGATATACATCCAGGCAAATAATTATACACTTCAAAAAATAAAATAAAAATTTTAATTTAAAACTAATCAAGAAAACCAGGCTGGGGAGATGCCTCTGTTTTGGGATATTTGAACACTGTATGAAGATGTATTGCTATGATTGGTTTAATAGAGAGCTGAATAGCCAATAGCTAGGCAGAAGGCATAGGTGGGACTTCCAAGCAGAGAGAGAGGAAGAAGGAGATAATAGAGTTGCAGAGAAGATGTCAACCAGACATGGAGGGAGTTGGACATACAGAATGAAAGAAAGGTAAAAAAAAAAAAAAAAAAAACACATGGTAAAACATAAATTAATAAAAGTAGGTTAATTTAAGTTATAAAAGCTAGTGGGACAAGCCTAAGCTAAGACTGAGCTTTCATAAATAATATTAAGTCTCTGTGTCATTATTTGGGAGCTAGTGGGACAGAAAAAGAGTTCTTTGGGTGCTTGTAATACAAGCATGATGATCTGAGTTTGGTTCAGTAGCCATGTAAAAAGCCAAGTGTGTGGCATACACTTTTAATCATAGTGCTAAGGAGGCAGAAACTAGCCAATAGCTTACTTGCTAATCTGCCTTTTAAAATCAGCAAACACCAGACCTTACCTCAAAAATCATGGAGGATATCTTCTACATGTGTGCGCGCGCACGTACACACACACACACACACACACACACACACACACACACACACACACACTAAAAAAAAAAAAAAAAAAATCAGGAGAACAGATGCCCTGACTCAACTAACTCCTGAACCTTCTCCCTAACCTAGGCTCTTAACTTAAGTTGTCTTCAGGGGCTTAGCTTCATTCCTAATGGTGTTAACAGGTGATGTTGAATGAATCACCCCCTCACTCCAAGCCCTGCACTTTGCATAAGTAGCATCTCCCACCACCATACCCTGTAGTTGCCTTTGCTGCCTCCTGAACTTATACTTGAGTTCAGAAAAGTTAATAAGAAGCCACCCACTCACCTTGAGGTGGAGGAATCCAGTCAGTGACCATAGTCTCTGTACTGTATCAGAATCTTCACCTGAGACCAAATTAACATCTTTCCTAGAGAGTGGATACACATGGACCCAGGTGTGTGTGACCTGCCTAAGAGACTTCACAAATTTGAAACTGCTCTCTCAGCTGTTAGGTGAGGTTCACAAGGATCTCCCCAAGAGTGTCCAGAAGAGGATGGGTACCTGTGCAATTGATCACCTGCTATTCATCTGCTTACTCTCTAAAACTTGTTCAGAATGCAGAAAGTGAAAATAATAGGCTTAACAATAAACTAATTGATTGCTTTATGAATATAATTAGAGGAAACAAAGGAAAATTGTAGGGCAGGCCATCACAGTGATGGTGTTCATTTTGTGCTCAGCAAATCTTTTTCATTTATGCAACCTGTAGCTATTGAACATTTTGTTATGTTGTAAGGGATGCCTTTAAATGCAGTTCAAATTGACAAATACTTAATGGAGTTTGGGAGCAACTATTCAAGTCTAGAGAGAAACAGAACAGCTGTCCTGAAGGGCCTTCAGTGGTCCTACAAAAAAGGAACATTTATGCCACCTTGAAAGTAAAATAGAGTGTAGAAGAGAGTCCAATGAGAAAGGGCTTTGCCAAGAGGGAAAAATGCTATGCCCAAAGAAGTCACAGAAAGGTAGGGGAAATCAAGTCTGAGAAGCACTAATGGAGATCCTGCATAGGATTAGGTTATGGGTAAGACAGCTGTCTGTGCTTGTCACCAGAGATATCTACATCTAATTTTGCATATCAGAAGGGGTCATGTGGTACATAGACTCATTGATGAAGTGAGAATTCCATTCTACCTCCTGATCTTACATTAGTTAGGTGGCCAGAAGTATCTTGGGTCATTAGATCTCAGCTGACTGCCCACTGAGCATTTGGAAATATGTGGCTGCATCTGGGTTGTACAAGGCCACCTGGGGAACCTATGAGCATTTACCAAATAGGAATATTAGCTGAACTGTCCTTAGATTGGTCAGGCCCCCCATTAAGTGATAATACCACACTATTTGTTACCTATTTTTCACAACCTGTATTTCAGTGGTCTACAAGAAGTATTTGTTAGAACAGCTCTGTTGAGATTAGCTGGGTTTGCTCACATGGTGTCTGTCCTCTCCCATCAGGCTAACCTGAGCATTGGCTTCCAGCTATAGTAGAGAACCACACAATGCTTCTTGGAGTCTATCCTCATAATAGGAGGATATTGCTTCCTCTGAATTCTAGCAACAAAAGCTTGTCCCAGGTTCTGCCTAGAATTCAAGGACAGAGAAACAGACTCACAGCTTTAGTACACCTACTGTACAGAGTAAGGCCATGCTGGAGAGGGGAATGAGGAAAGGAAGAAAGCTATCCTTGTGTGCCTGCTACTCTCTTGAGAAATAATACAGTGGCATGATGGATCATGACAGTGGACTCAGTGATGAAGCATGATACTGAGAGAAGCAGGTCAATGTGGTTTCTTGTGAATTATGCTATCAGTTTTGAGATTTTAAAAAGACACATTTTTTGGAAAGCCAGTCTATTATTTTTAGACAGGCAAGTAAGTCCAGCCATGTAAACTTTAATCTATATTCAAATGTATGATATTGTGTGTTAGAAAAGGCTGAAGACAAAAAGCAGAGCCAGTTGTGCAACCCTTTGGAAATTATTATTTTTTAAGTTTAATTTTATTGAAATACAAACTGTATGTATTAAGTCTTTTCTTCCCAAAGCCAAGCTTGCAGAGCACTCACAAATGTGTGCACTCAGGTGAGCATCACAATCACAGTGGGTCAAGTAGGTCAATGTACATCATTCCCAGTACCCCAGTAGCTCTTTTGTCTTTTTCCAGGCCATTCACCCCACCCTGCCCACATATACTAATTCCTTTCCATCACTGTAGTTAGTGTTTTGCCAGGTAGTTTGAGATTTCAACTTTTCAGTCTGTTAAGCATACCATTTGCATGGTAGTATTACTGTGGGGTTTAACCTGTAGCCATTCAAAGTCTGAGCTCCTTTTTAGCAGGTTAGACTACTCTTTTCACTAGGTGAGCTAGGAAAGAGGAATAGAACTAAATATACTTTCCTGTTAATGAAGACAGACTTTTATAGCATTAGAAAAGGTAAAAAATAAAGAGACTGTCCTGACTAAATTTAGGTTAAAAAAAAAAAAAAAGAAAGAGTTTTGTGATATTAATGCATTTGCTTGGTTATTCTCTCCTGTACCTGACCCAAAGATTGAAGTGTGTAGCTCCAGGAAGACAAAGGCATCAGGTCACTCAGAAACCTTCCCACTTGGGATTTCCTCATCCACAAGTATCTTCTTGTATCTTCTTAGGGTTAATTGAAGCCACCTTTTGACTTGCCCAGGAAAGTCCTCTGCTTTTTTTTTTTTTTTTTTTTTTTTTTTTTTAAGGATTTGTGTGGGGTCTGTTTATCAGTGAGCTTCACCATGGCTCTTGGCCACAAGGAGGCTCATCTCTCATATGGAGAAGGTACCTTCTTTTGTGATTACCTCTGATGTTAGAGGAATGGATCAGGAAGTGAAATGGGAGTCTTTTCCGTTAAACTACCAACATGACAGACAACTGCAGGCAGGCTTCAGGGCTACCTTTCCTCCTGTCGCCAAGCCTTTCTCTTCCTTTGAAGCTTCAGAAGCAGCTGTCAGAGCTGGATGAGGATGACTTGTGTTATGAGTTCCGGCGAGAACGCTTCACTGTCCACCGAACCCACCTGTTCTTCCTGCACTATGAGTTCGAGCCTGCTGCTGACAACACGGACGTTACCCTGGTTGCTCAGCTCTCCATGGACAGGTATGATCAATGACCTCACCCACCACACAGACCCCATAACTGTTACTCTTTCCCCCATGGAACAACAGGGTGGGAGATGGTCTCCTAATCTTGGAATATGAAGTTCAGTTAAAGTTAATCTTAGTCCCATCCCTAGTGCTGCATAGCAGCGGTTTCCTCTTTTTGTTGCTGGTGTTGCTTGAGGCTAGCAAGGAGGAGTAAAGCCCTACTGAAGAGGCTATACATTGGAACCTCACTGGCTGTCGTAGTTACTGCTCTATTGCCTCTGTAAAGAGATACCATAATCAAGGCAACTCTTTCAAAAGAAAGCATTTAATTGGTGGCTTGCTTACAATTTCAGAAGGTTAATCTATGATCATCATGGTGGCAGGAACGTAGGCTTAGAACTGAGAACTTGCATCCTGATCTGCAGGCAGGAAGGCAGAATGAGAGAGATACTGGGTTTGGTGTGAATTTTTGAAACCTCAAAGCTCCCACCTAGCAGCACACTTCTTTTTAAACAAGGACACACCTCCTAATCCTTAAACAAGTGCCACTCCGTGGTGACTAATCATTCAAATATGTGCGCCTATGGGCATCATTCTTATTCAGTCCACTACTGTGGCCCCAGCAAAACGAGAGTCATTTCTTTTCCTCACACGTGTCCTGATGTAACAGTCCTTCACTGGGCATTTCCCAGTGGCACTGCTATTATGCTGGCCCTTTCTCAGTTACAATCTAGTAGGCTAGTTCTCAACTATGACAAGGGACAAATTGAGTCACAATGGGAGCTTTTGAAACAAATTCATACCCAGGCTCCATAGCAAATCAATTAAGACAGAATCTTTGTCTTCGCATTGTTTTAAGTTTGGAGTATATGACCCATGATCAGGAATATAGATATCCATAAACAAATATATGTATATATATCTCTGCAATAAGGGCTTTGAAGGGATGGGACAGATAGTGCCAGTCAGGTTGGGATCTTCTTTAGATAATGTCATTAGGAAAAAAATCTTTCTAAGACAGGGACATACCTGTAGAGATGTAGAACTAGCAACAGACAGTTCAATCAGACAGATGAACTAGCGAGTCCAAAGAGCCTATGGTGGGAAGGAACAACCTAACAGAAGAAAAGTGTAGCTACACAAAGAATTTTAGTTGAGTACAGTGCCTTCAGAGGCCAGAAGAGGTGTTGGATCACCTATAGCTGAGTTATACATGTTTGTGAGCTGCTTGATGTGGCCACTGGGTCTTTGCAAAAGTAGTGCATACTCTTAATTGCTGAGTCATCCATCTTTCCAGCTGTTGCTTTTAATTTTTCAAGCTTTACTGGCTATAGGAGATGATTGGATTTGAAGCCTTGAGGTCACTGCCTTAGAAATAAGCAGCTTTCCTCTACCTTGCCATTTTACATAGCTGATTCTCAAACTGGCTAAGCAACTTCCTCTTTAAATTACATATGCCCCTCAGTGGCTGCCCTTATCCTTTGTGCCACACTGAAGCATTAATGTAATTAATCTTAATGAATAAAAAATCACAATTCAGAAATTGAGGTAAGGACCTGAAGATCAGAGAACCAGTAGCTTCCTACTTCTTCCATTTCTCCATCCAAAAGACCAAGCTCCTCTTTCAGCCTCATCTTACCACTTCCTGTCTCCTCTCTCTACAGTCCACAAAACCTCTGTGGTCAGCTAGTGGCTAGCTCTGCCCTCTGACTCCAAGCAAGCTCTATTTGTCAGAACACAATCAAAATATTATACAACATATCCCCCTTTTTGTCTAAATAAAAAGTGAAGGTTTTGCCGGGCAATGGTGGCGCACGCCTTTAATCAGCATTCAGGAAGCAGAGGCAGGCGGATTTCTGTAAGTTCGAGGCCAGCCTGGGCTAGTGAAGGTTTTAATGAACATTAAAACTACATATAATAAGTACAATAACTATATACAAATATACATAAGCAAGAATTACATTAACAATGTTTAGTCTGTTTGCATTTGACAAATTCAGAGAAATTACTCCATTATCTATCCTAGCTTTGGTGAGTCTGAAGTGTTTTACCTAATTCACTTTCTATCTTTTTATGTCTCTTAACCTTATACACTTTACACCTCTTTTGTGAGTTTCTCTTCTGAATTTAGTAAATTTAGAATTTAGTAAAAGATCTCATCAGAGATCTGAGGATATCTTACCTGAGTAAACAGGAAGTACAGAGCAAACAACTTCCAGAAATAAGAAATGACAGAAACAGCTGGCTGCCTGGTCAGTCACCAAAGGTTCCTCTGTAATGTAGGGGCATTCATCTTCAGTCTGTAGGCCAAGAATGTCTGACAGACTTTTCTATGGAGCAGGATTTTTGAAGGATTATCCTGCTTTGTCTTGGCAAAGTTTGGCAGTCACTTTCTTTTGTGTCATCCTTGTCCAATTTGGACAGCATACTGTCAGCAGTCAAGGCAACGGCAGTTTTTTTGACCAGTGGCTAACTTTTACAACAAAGAAATTAAACTCTATATGGAGTTTCTCTATGCCCATCATCTTCTCTGAAGTACATTGGTGCTGCCATGAGCAGACTTGTCTCATTGTCATAAAAAAAAAAGAACTTTATGTTATTAAAACGTCTTAAATGCCATATTCTATATATCTCCAAAGTGTTTGAAGACTACCTTTTATCTAAAATATATCTATTTTACCTTGAAAACATACCTAACATGATTATAATAGGTGGCTAAATTCTGACACGCATTTCTGTATTATCTATAATAGTTTGTAATAATAACTTTCAAGGACTAGAAATTTACATTGTATTTTTAAATGAACTGTATATAGGTATAATACTTTGAACAAGAATAGAAAAGTATGTACAGTATGCTCTAACCAAGATAACATTAAATTTGTATCAATATACAAAAATATCCTAAACAAGAGTAGAAACATATATACAGTATAACAAAAATAACCTCAAATTTGTATCAATATACAAAAATCCATATCAATATAAAATATTTAAAACTAGTAGTTGCTTTTTGTTGTTGTTTTGTTTTGTTTTGTTTATGAGACAAAGTTTCTCTGTGTAGCTTTGGAGCCTGTCATGAAACTCACTTTGTAGACCAGGCTAGCCTCAAACTCACAGAAATCCGCCTGCCTCTGCCTCTGCCACCTGAGTGCTAGGATTAAAGGTGTGTGCCACCACTGCCCAGGTAGTAGTTCCTTTTATTAGTTTAAAAGTAGATTCAGTAATCTACCATTTTATCCTATTATTTCTATACCGCCACTGCCCCTTTCTCTTAGAATGAAATCCCTGAATTTAATCTCCTTTGTTTAGCTTTTTTCTTGATCATTACCAATAACAGCTTGTAACCAACCCCCCTAAATGATGGCAAATATCCATAACCCACTAAACAACCAAAAACTGTCCACCCAACCTCTTGGGAATGTGGGTATCATGTTCTTAAAATTACTTCCTGCTGTCTGGGGATGGCAGCATCTTTAGGGGTCTCTGAAAAAAATTGGGAAAATTGTCAAGTCCTGGGAGAGGTATCTGTATCATTTGTTGTCTAGTCTCTGTGTAATGGCAAAGTGCAGGGCTTATCCCAATTCCTAGCTAGAGTAGTTTGTAAGGCTGGATCGTCTCAGGTAGCCACCTTGAAATTGTCCTGAGCAGTTTGTAGTCCAAAGCTAATCTTTGGGTGGTATTTGTCAGCTTAGTGGTATTACCACAATCCAGGTGGAATCGTCGTTGTGGGCCCCATCCTCCTTTTGGAGGATTTAAAGGTTGCTGTTAAGCATGGTCATGTTTCACTGCAGAAAACTTAAACATTTTAACTGGCATATACAGCATATCTTGAAGAGGGTAAAGGACTATAATTTGTTATGTACATCCACAGTATAAAAACTTCATTGCTAGTTACCTGATTGAGACTCAAACCCAAAATCATGTGCAGGAAGCTAGATGAATCAGCCTTTGTCTAGAATTTTAGGTCGTACTCTATATGTCCATTAATTTATGACAAAAAGTTTAATATATATGTATATATAGTATACATATATATATATATATATATATATAAATTTTATAATTTCTGAGATAATATTTATACCTTAAGAAAAATTTTAGAGCCAAAATAAAACCAAAGAATTATGAGGTTAGTGGCAATAAAATAGTCCCTTAATTTTGTTTTTTCTTCTGTCCTATATAAGGTGTTTCTTCTAACATGATACAGAGATTTTGTATTTTCCTTTTAACAAGCGTTCTTGGGTTTAGAGAAGGAGAGAGCCACACTCCAACTCCATAGCTAGCTTTAATTTTTAATTAAACTGGGACCACAAAGACAATTTGCATTATATTTTTGTCGAGAACAACAGAAACAAACATTTGGGAAGATTTATGAAATTTTATCCTGTTGGAAATGTGATATATTACTCTTTTCTTGGTACATTTTCTCTGGATGATTTGTCCTTTTTCTTCAGATATCTCACTTGTCCAGTGGTATTCATATTCCTTAGCTGGATGCCTTTATTCTCCTGGAAAGATAAAAATAAAACCTTGCCCCAACCCTAACTTTAGGGAGTTTCCCTTTTGGCAAATTATATCTGACCAAATGAAAGGCATTTATTAGTCTTAGAAGTTAGTTTAGATTGAATGGTCACTCTGACATACTATTGCCTCTTCTATTCAAGAGGTCTTTCTTGTTCAAATCAAATCTTTATCAATTTTGATGGTATTTATAACTTTTTTCTCTGGACAATGTCATTTTATTTGTATTTTTTTATGCAAGAACAAAGAGTGTTTATTTTTATACAATTTCTTTTTTTTCTTTATTATTATGTGTTTTAAATTTTATACATCAGCCATGGGTTCCCCTGTCCTCACCCCTCCTGCCCTCACCCCCACCCTCCCTCCAGCCCCTCCCCTCCATTCCCATGTCCTCCAGGATCAAGGCACCCCTGGGGATTCATTTAAACCTGGTGGATTCAGTACAGGCAGGTCCTGTCACCTCCTTCCAGACTGAGCAAAGTGTCCCTGTGTAAGCCCAAGGTTTCAAACAGCCAGCTCATGCACTAAGGACATGTCCTGGTCCCACAGACTGGGTGCCTCCCAAGCAGATCAAGCTATTCAATTGTCTCATTTATCCAAAGAGCCTGATCCAGCTGGGGGCTCCACAGCCTTTGGTTCATAATTAATGTGCTTCCATTCATTTGTCCCTGTGCTTTTTGCAATCTTAGATTCAACAATTCACGCTCTTGCAGACCTTCCTCTTTCTCAACAGTTGGACTTATTTGTATTTTTAACTCTGATCTTTGATCATTTATAAAAGTTTGCCAAAATGTTTGCTTTATGGTTTCTGTTGAAATTTTTGTTTTATCTTCTAAAGCTGTTCTATCATCAAGAGTAGTATGTTTTTGTTGTTGTTGCTGTTTTTTGTTTTTTTACAATGGTCATTAGGTCCTTTAATTGTTCTGTGGAGGAGTTTCCCCCATGGTGACAGGGAATGACTGAACAAAATTTGACATGGGGGCCTGTGAGAGATCCCCCAATGCATTTCCCAATGGCAAAGGGTTACCTTGCCTGTCTTTTGTTAATCTGCATTTATTAGTCAAATGTCAGCCCTCTGTTTGGATTATTCCGGGGGGGGGGGGGTTAATCCCTTTTTAGGTGCCAATTAAAATATATGACATTTTGATTTTTCTTCAAGCCTCTGGAAATTACCTCTCCTATCCAAGCATCGTCATGGTTATGAGATTCAATATTGACTATATCTTGAATCCATTATTCTATGGATATTAATCTAAATGTGTAGACCTTTAAAGGCATAATTACTCTTTTGCATTATAAATTAGCATTTTCACAAGCCAAAAGATTCAATTATTATTTGTCTAGCTTCTGGCTTTGGTATCATTCTATTTACAGCTGAAATCAATCTTTTTAAAAAAATAATAATTTTGGACCCTGTGTAACTTTAGTGAATGACTCAGTTTTCTTCTTTCTGACTTCTTCACCTCTGTCCCAAGTATTCAAAGCTGCTACATAGCATAGAGCCAAAGTGTAGTCATCTAATATAGACTGTCTGTGTACATCAGCATAATTGCCCTCTCTAAGAAGTTGGCCTTGGGAAACCTCCATACCTCTAGCCCTACTCCATTGTTCAATGGGCTTAGACTCATCTTTCCAGCATGTCCTCCACTGTACTTGAAGACCAGGTCCCAATACTGCTGTAACCAAGTCTTTCCAGTCTTGTGGGACAATTCTGTTACTAAATGACTATGAATTTAAGATCTGCCTTACAAAAGATGAATGCATACCATATGAGATTACCATTTTCTTAAATCTCAAATGTGTTGTTTCCACAGGAATCCAGTTAGCTCTTACATAGCCTTGGGGATACCTGTCATCTGGCAGTTGTTTCTGTAAGGTGACTAGATAAATAAAGGTTTTTTTTTTTTTTATAACCTTGGGATGTTCTTCTTTAATTTTATAATGTAACAGTAAGTTTGGTTCTCCTTTAAATTCCTCTGTCTTTGTCTGAATATCTCTATTATCTTTTTTAGTAAGTTTTTCTAAAGCTTGTAACTTATCTGTCAAAATTGCATTATTTTCTTTAGTAACCTTTCCTAAGGCATGTATCTCAACCCACTTTTTTACAGGTAAAACAAGAATTACCAAATGGATAATGATTATAATTGAAATTATGTAAAGCCCTGCTAAGTTAATTATTCACTCATTTAATTGTTCCATTTTTATACCATCCATTGTAGAATCATACAGAGACCTAACTTCCTCCATTGTAATAGTGTTTCCCATTATTTAATGTGGGGGAAAAAACTCTCTCTGTTTTTAACTAATTCCTCCCTTTAAGAATTCCAAGTAGTCTCACCAAATCTGCGGATGATGATAAGTAAAGTGTAAGACTGGCTGTTGCTGCGCAGCATGTCTGGGTGGAGAACACAAGCGGCACACAGTCTGGCTGAGGACAGCTTCTACTGATCATGTGTCAGCAGCCTGAGGAGGGGTTCCAAAGAAAGCTCACAACCCACAGGAAAAAGGAGCCAAAGAGCCAGCCATATGAACTGTGGTCATGGGGGAATGTGCGAAAGCAGGACATGTGACCGGTAGGAAGTGAGAGCACAGACCTGCCTAAATGCAGAGCTGGCTGGTGGTGAGGGGTTAACTCCAGTGGAATTTGGAGTGCAGGCACCCATGGAATTTAGGACTTTAGTGATTGATTGTAGAGAGGCTGCAACAGGAAAATTTAAGACTTGCTCTGAGGCCTTAGAGAAGAAAAGGAAAAGCCAGTGGTCTGGTGACTCCAGAGGTCATGTAGCTCTGGCAGGTATGAATTCATGACCCAAAAGTTGGGTGCCAGATGAAGTGTTAATCTAATTAATCTTAGTCAATAAAAAATTGGGAGTCGACTTCTCAGGGGTAGGAACCTGAAAGATAAGAGAAACAGGAGCAGCTGCCAAAAGCTTCCTACATCTTCTGTACCAGTGTCCAAAAGGGCCGAGCTCCTCTCCCAGTCACTTTCTGTCTCCTCTCTCTACTGTCCTCCAAACCTCTATAGTCAGCTAGTGGCTAGCTCTACTCTCTTACTTCAAGCAAGCTTTAATTTTCAGAACACAATCAAAATATCACACAACACCATACTGCCTCATTTCAGAAGGACTGTCTGTTGACTAACCTGACATTCTTATCTGGGATGTGGCAGAAGATGACTTGGGATTGATCTAGGAATGATGTGAGTCAGTGTACTAAGAGCAGTACCAGGCATGCAGTGAGTGTTCCTTAAAGACTGTTAGTCATGAGTGGATGAAGAATGTGCAAAACCTGAAGGAACAAGAACCCCAACATACAGAGGCTCAGAGAGCACCATCCAGAAAACATGGAATGAATGGCAGCTTGCATGTCATGGCTGTCTGGGTATGACATTTACAGAGTATAACTAATGGAAGTGGGTGCCTTTCTCAGAAAATAAGGTGAGAGAAATATGGAGGAACACACTCAACCTCTGACCTACACACACGCCAGTGGTATAGCACAATACATGGTCCTAGGAGGCAGACACTGTGTGTTCTCAATGACTCTGACCTTCTTGAGTTTAATTTTCTATACAAGTCTTCTTAGAAAGGCTCAGTTTTCTTATCTGTTACCTGAGAATGATGATATTACTACTGTAATTATCCCTAATGACCATTAGAGTATGGAGGCCCAGTTCTGTGTACTAATGTACATTCAAAACCTCCTGAACTGATAACAGCATGAGTGACTGGAATTTTAATGTGCGTTCTATGTATAAGGCACAAAGTCTAAGAACAAAGAGCTCTATCTCAAGTCTCATCTGCTCCTTCAATCCCCTGCTGACAATTCTGGCATTTTACTCAATCTCTTAGATTTTGGTTTTTTTTCCTTTGAAATAAGGTTAAAATTATTGCCTTGTAGAGTTCTGTTTAGGGATGAATAACATAATCTGTGGAAGCCCTTATAACATATTTGTCAGCCAGGAACCATTGGCTAAACCCAAGTACCCTTCTGGAAACTTCTATATGTGTTTTATTTTCTGTTGCTGTGATAAACCAGTCTGATCAAAAGCAACTTGGGGAGGGAAAACATTTATTTGGCTTATACTTCAAGTCACAGTTCATCATTGAGGAAAGTCAGGGCAGGAACTTAAAAACAGAAACCTGCTTGTTTCTCACTGTCTTACTGACATGCCCACACTCAGCTAGCTTTCTTATATAGCTCAGGATCCCATGTCTAGGGATGGTGCCACTCACAGTCATCTGGGCCATCCCACATCAAATTATGAACCAAGATAGTACATCACAGACATGGCTACAGACCAATCTGATCTAAGCAATACCTCAGCTGAGATCCCTTGGATGAATCTATGCTACTTCAAGTTGATAGCTGAAGCTAACTAGGACATGATAATAGGTATTTAGAGATAATAAAGGAGGGAAAGAAAGACCTGCACTCAGGCCAGCTGCAGTACCACTTGCAAAACATGTGGGTTAGATTCTGTATTTGGCCCTTTTCAACCTCACTGTGTGAAGTGTGATGATACTTTCAAGTCATGTTCATTATTCTTTGTATCCTACACCATAAGATGATGGACAGTACTTAAAAAGTAGTGATATAAGCAAATAGTAGTTTCCCGTGTGTGTGTGTGTGTGTGTGTGTGTGTGTGTGTGTGTGTGTGTGTTCATCTCCATGTTTCTTAGGATTTACAAACTGATAGAATTTGTTGGGTGTATGGTGCAGTCCCATGCTTTGGTACACACTTGTACAATATTGGCCAAGTAATACTGGCCAAGCCTAGTTTCTGTACCCGCTGCCAGCAGGAGAATCACACTGGCCTGGACCACAATGACCAGCCAGCTCATTTTCTCATGGTCCCTTACAGAAAGCTTCAGCTCTAGTTGCCTTAGCAGCAAACACTGACCATGGAACCCTTCCCTTCAAATTAAACACAACCCAAGCTAACCAGATATAAGGTAGCTTCTAATGCATGGTGACAAGTACTACCACCTGGACAACACTCAAAGGATATAAGAAATTGTAAAATCCCACAAAATAGGCATGTAGCAATAAAAATTATAATGCAGCACCAGCACTAATACCGCAATTACTCCAACCACTCCGCCCTGCCCTACACATCCAGTTAGGACACACCATGCTGACTGGTGCCTCCTAGATTGATTTTTCATTTAAGAAATACTTCAGTGTGCTTATAAACCTTTGAGTTAGAGGCAGTTCCTGTGTGAATGGCAGATTAAATTGGGGTAACTCCAATCAGAAGCTGTGTCACCAGCCACCAGTGTAGAACCAGCAGCTTTTGCTGCTCCTTGGGATTGTGGCAGAAGATGGAAAAGAATGGAATGACAGAGGGGCCTGAGTAAACAGATAGTTTTTATTGCTGTGATAGATACCATGACCAAAAGCAACTGAGAGAAAAAGAGGGTTTGTTTGACTTATATTTCCCCACCACAGCCCATCATTGAAGAAAGTCAGTGAAAAACCTGAAGCAGAAACCACCAAGGAACATGGTTTACTGCCTTGCTCCACATATTTTGCTCAGCTACCTTCCTTAAGCAACCTTTCCTGGAGAGGCACCACTCAGTGAACTATGCTCTTCCATATCAATTGTTAATCAAGAAAATGCCCCCACAGACTTCGATACAGGCCATTCTGATGGAGGCAGTTCCTCAATTGACCATTCCCTCTTCCCAGATGACTCTAGCTGTGTAAAATTGGAAGAAAAAAAAAAAAAAAACCACCATTGTGATACATCTGGCCCATGACAGACACTTGTCTTCTTGTGTCCCTTTGTCAAAAATGTTGGAGAAGTAACTACGATTGTAGGCATTGTGGGTCTGGTAGGTCTCCTGGTTTATTTCTAAATGAAGAAGAGAAAGAACTAGAAATGTAGAATCTCAGCCACAACCAGAGCCCCAGAACCACTGTAGAGACAGGGCTACAGTAATGTGTTCTGATGAAGTACCCAGGTAGGCCCAGGTGTTTAAAAGTACCATACTCAATCTGGACAGTAAGAGATAATTCCTTCTCTCTGTGACAAGCTCGGTGATCTTTGAGACATATATCACACCATTAAAGTCCCTGGTGACTTCTTATATTTAGAAGAGTATGCCAACTGCCTATGGCTGAAGTCCCTGTAAGGCATATGTCCACCTCCATGACATCTTTCCTCCTCTGTCACTCACTTGCCCACTCACTTGTATGACATATTGTTTGGCTATGTTAAGCTAATTTTACATGGAGCAACCTTTTCCCTGAGGTTTTCCCAAAGTGGATAGTGAATCTCTCTCTCTCTCTCTCTCTCTCTCTCTCTCTCTCTCTCTCTCTCTCTCTCTCTCTCTCTCTCTCTCTCTCTCATTTGGAAACAGGATCTCACTGTGCAGCCTTGACTGGCCTGAAACTTGCTCTGTATACGAGAATAGAATATTGCAAAGAATTTCTAAATACCAAAAAGTTATTTCCCATCATTCTAGAGGTTTTGAAATCCAAGAATGAAGTGTTGGCATATTCAAGATCTTGTAAGAGCTGCTTTCTAGTTCTAAATTCTTTTCTTCTCACTTAGTCTTTACATGGTATAAGGAGCAAGGGAACTTTCTGGGGCCTTTACAAAATATAGTGGTTGCTTAATAGAGTTTTTTTGTTTGTTTGGTTTGGTTGTTTTTTCTTTTTTTTAAGATTTATTTATTAGGTATACAGTGTTCTGTCTGCATGTATCCCTGCAGGCCAGAAGAGGGCACCAGATCTCATTACAGAGAGTTGTAAGCCACCATGTGGTGGTCACTGGGAATTGAACTCAGGACCTCTGGAAGAGCAGCCAGTGCTCTTAACTGCTGAGCCATCTTTCTAGCCCTTAATAGAGATATTTTAATACACATTTGTTCATGAGAATTATAAGAAAAAAAGAGATTCTCAGGAGGAACGATAAGTGCATGGGTGTGGGCTTTCCAAAGAAGACTTACAGGAATTAAGTTTTTAAATTATGGCCAAGTATGGGTACAGGCTACTCAAGGGGGCATTGTTTGGATTCTCTTTTATAAAGGTATTATTAGCCATAGTCACAACAGCTGCACCCTTATGACATAATTGTTTCCCAAAGCCCCCTCAATCTAATGCTGTCACTGTGGGTGTTAGGATTTGAACATACATGTTTTGCAGAAGCAGCATAGATATAGGTCATGAGTTTCACCACCTCAGAAGGGCCTTTCTGGGACTGCTACGAGTCTCTGGTTTTTGCGTCGTCTTCTGTGTTCCTATTCCTTACAACCCTAGTGCATGGCTCTATCTGAACTCATCTCAGTTTGTTTTGTTTATTGTCTTCTCCACTATTGGTGCATAAACCCCAGAAATGGAGGAGCCTTGTCTATCTAGTATCCCAGGAACATTGACAAAAGTGTTGGATAAGACTTGTTTGAAAAGCAGAAATGATAGCTGTCGGGAATGAGTACATGCTATAATCCAGCTTTGTACCATACACTTCCTACAGTTATCTTAGCAAATCCAGTCACATGTTTTGCTGATTATTAAGCTATCCCAAATTCTAGCAGCTTAGGCTGACCACTTTAATGAGCTCACTATTCAGTGACTAGCAGTTTGGACTAGGTGCCTGTGGATTCCTACAGGTGTTTGATGTTAGCTAAGAAAGTCTTCTAAGGTAGGGGATTACCTGGGCCATGTGGCTCATTATCAAGACATGTGATGTAGTGTTAGTCACAAAGTGGGGGAGGGGTATCACAGGATTCCAAGAGTATTGAGGATCAAACCCAAGTGCCAGAACAGTTTTTACTGCTTCTAACATCAATTTTGCTAATTCCTATGAGCCAAAGAAAGTCACATGACCAGGTCTGAGTTATGAAGTATAAATGAGAGATAGCTTTTGTAATTAACCAAAGATATTCTTATTCCCAATGAACATATAAACACACTGAAATCAAAATATCACCCACTACTTGTCCACCTATACTACATAGCTCAGAGATCATATCTTGTACTATGACAAGATTCCAGTCCCAAGCTCTTTGCTCGTTCTTTCCAGCAGAAAGCAGTGGTGGGCTCTGTGGTGAATTGGGGAAAACTTAGAACAGAAAAGCAGAACTTCTAGAGCCATCGTCCAGGCTGGCTCATCCTGTTTTGGGAAAATATTCTATAAACTTGTCTCTTTTATCATAAAAATGACACAGTCACATTTGGAATGCACACACATGTACAGAACTTTAATACTTTTCCCAAACTGACAATTTTATAGTGTTTTTTACTCTTGCCTCTAAAAAGTTCTTGGGTTGGCCCAGACCTGGCTGTCACATCTTTCCAGCTCAGAGATTAAAAAAAAAAAAAAAAAATGCACAGCGCTTTGTATCATTTGAAACTGTATTGATATGGATGCTCTTTAAGGACCAGGTGTGAAGAACAAAAGCCATGAGTGAATTGTGGACCTCTGTGGCAGACTCAAAGAGGCACCAAGGAATAGAGAATACTTGACAGCATGAAAAGAGCACATTTGTTGTGGTTTGAATTGCAATGTCTCCCATAGGCTCAAACAGTTAGACTTGGTCCCTGCTATTGGTGCTATTTTGGAAGGTTGTGGAAGCTCTAGGAGGTAGAGCCTTCCTGGAGAAAATGGTCACTGGTGGCAGAAGTTGAGGCTTTCTAGTTCAGCCCCACTTCCTGTCTCCTGTCTGCTTCCTGTCTGCAGACATCACATAGCAGGTACTGCACTCACACTCCTGCTACCTTGACTTCCCACCCGTGATGGGCTATATCACTTCACAGAACATGTGAGCCAAAACAAACCCTGAACCCTCAAGTCACTCATATGAGCGAGAAAGGAAACTAACACAGCATTCTTCTTTGGGAAGCAGGCAAGGAGGAAGAAAGCCTTGGGGTGTTGGTTCTGATCCTAACACCTATCCATTGAATCAGGGACCTGGTTTGCGGTCAAAACTTGGGCCACCTGCCAGGCTCCCAAGGAGGAAGTGTGGAATCAGTGTGGGAAGAATGGAGGCACACGTAGGGACGTGTTGATTACACATTCTCTGTGTCTTTTTAAGAGAAGACCTCTTTTATTTTTCTTTCTAATAATGAAACCATTATGTGCTACAAGGCAAGTAAAAACACGAGTTTTACATAATCAATTCCCAAGAACTTTCAAGATTACATCAAAATGTTTCCTAACCCTTCTACTCACTTTTTCCTTCCATGTCTGGGGAACAAAGGTTAGTCCCAGGCCATCAATTCTGCACTCAAAGAGCACCACCCTTCCTGGCAGGCAAGGTAGGAAACAGCTGGCCTCTGGGGTTAGCAAGTGATTAAGTATTTTTATACTAACTAAAATATTCTGAACCGCCATCCTTTGTGGTTATAAGATACTAGACATTGAATCTTAAGAAACAAATCCAAGAGTTACTTTCATTCTTCAAGGGGCCTTATGTAGAATGATAAGCATTAAATTTTCTGGGTTTATTTATAAGTATCCCATGTCCCTTTGATCTTACACCAGTTATTTTAGTCATAAATGTAGACTTTAAGCCTTCTCTGGGTAATCAGATGTTCCCAAGTTTCCTGTAGCCAATGTTCCTAATATCATCTATCCATGAAATATTTCCTGGAATCAGTGCCTCTCAAAATATAATCAACAGGATACGTTAAGTATTCTATAGTGGGTTCAGATAAGGTAATTTATTTTACAGCAGTTGAGGTAGCCATAAAATTATGCTGAGTAGGAGTGAAAGAAGTATAGGAACTTTTATCTGTTTCCATAGTATTCCATTAGTTTCATCTCTTCACACATTCCCCAGGGGAATTGTTCTCCATCCTCTCATTATTCTCCTGTGCCCAAATCACCATGAAAATCCTGGTAGCAACAGCAGCAAGACCAAGAAGAGACCCAGAACTAGACATCATTCTGGGGAATAATAGAGTGGAATCTTCCTGTTGGATCTTTGTCATACAGCAAGGAGCTCAACAGGACTCTGCCATATAACAAGCCATCGACTCTATGTTCCTGTGCTGATCCTGGCAGATGCATGGGTCCTGCCAGCCACCCTTCCAATTTACAGCTGCTTGATTTAAAGAAGTCACTTCCCTTCCCTCACTTTGTAGTCACTATGAATATCAAATATGATAACAGCTACCATGTAGCTGGCACCCTACTAGCAGCAGGTAGTAAGAATTTCATTACAGTATCACATTTTATAACATCATTGACCTTGCTGGGAATCTCAGTTTATCAGTTTGCACATTCCTGCTGAAAGTTCAGCTCTAGAGAAGATGAAGCTGAAGGCATCATCCAAAAGCAGGCAGTGTGACCTTTTCCATTTGTTGCTCACTGAGATTCCTGAAAACATTTAGCACCATCTTCCTTAAAGTTTGGCATATTTTGCATACCAATAGCACCTTTCTCCTGAGAACCTTAAATATTCTGACTGTATTTTCATTCCAAAACCTTCATGCACATTAGAGTAAGGCTATGTCAGATGGTGCCTGCTCCTTGCTTAGGAAATGCAGATTCAAAACCAGAACCAAGTCACCTTCTTTTGAATAAAACACACCTCCTCCTGCCCTTGCCTCCAGCAGCTCCTCTATCTATGCAGGAGGAGTCCATCACTCTTGCTTTTTGCTTTCAAATCCCAGAGGATTCATAGCCATGGTTCTCCATGGGAGCTCAGAGTCCCTCCACTCCACAGAAGCACCAAAGGAGATCCTCAGGGACCAGGCAAAAGCAGAAGCTTGCTTTAGAAATGAACCCACAAGTTCTGGGTCCATACATCCAGCATCCTTCTAAATCAGGTCTCATTGGCCATGGTTAGCAGGGGACAGAAAGCACAAGGGTATTTTACACTGGTGAGCCTCTTAATCCTTCCCAGTGAAAGAAGCAGCAGATCAGGATAGTGTTAGCTGACGGAATCACTGAAAGAAATCTCTGGAAGTCCAGGGTGAAATGCATTGAACAGAGGCAGGTTCCCTTTTTTGTTTGGAAGCTTAGAAATGCATGGCATTGATTTCTTGGTAATTGCCCCAATAAAGCAGCACTCTGACCAGGAGACTGCTGATTATGTGCGTAACTCTTGCTTAGCAGGGGAAAGCACTGAAATGGGCTTTTGCTGTGTCTTTAGCACAGGCTTTATACACCAGACACTTCTGATGTCTTTGAAGTAGAATTCTCATGATTGATTGTCAAACCTTCTTGCTGCCTTATTCCTGTTGGAGACACTTTTGTTGTTCTTTCTCTGGACTTTGTGGCTCCTCTGTCCCCTCAGCTCTTCACAGTAGCCCTGCAAAGTTGTTTTGTATTTTTCTTTCTGTTGGGTCTGGGTTTTGATTTAAGTTTGTTTGTTTGTTTGGTTTTTTGTTGTTGTTGTTGTTGTTGTTGTTGTTGTTTGAGATGGCATCTCACAGTAGAGTCCATAGCCTAGCCTTAACCTTACAGCAGTTCTCTTGCCTTAGGCTCCTTCCTAAATTGAGGCATGCTTAGCCACCAGGCTCAACTTAGCTTTGCAAAGTCGCTCAGGGCTCCCAGGAGCAGGAACTGCTGAAAACTGAAGATGGCACCACCCTGGTACCCCACATACACCTGAGTTTCCATTGTCCCTGTGTTTTTTCTGTTCTTTTCACCAAACACTAATTTCATTATTTTCTCACCCACTCCAAGACCCCATTAAGTTATGTGTCTTTCTGCCTGCCTATCTATCTATCTATCTATCTATCTATCTATCTACCTGTCTATCTATCATCTGTCTATATCTATGTATATAAATATATATAAAGTCAATAAGTTCACAAATCAAACCTGGAGCCTGAGTTTCTTCAACAGGAAGTTGCACAAGAGTGCTGAGAGAATTCTGGAAGGTGCTTAGCACACCAGAATGCATCAATAATTGTAGTTATTTCTCATTTTAATGCTTGTTTGAGTGTTCCTTGGGACCAAGCTCCTGGAGATGGTTAATGTTTTAGGAGACCCACAAGCTTTTTTAAACCTTTGCTGAGAAAGAACATGAATTTGTACTAGAAGAGTTCAGATGTTATACTATAGTACCACACATACTCAGCCCATTCATTTTGCAATATGTATTCTGTCTTGCTATGACAAAATACTTGAGGTTAAGTACTTACAAAGAAAAGAAATCCATTTACTTCACAGTATTAGAAGCTGTAAATCCAAAATGTAGGAGCCTGTTCAGACTCTGATGAACTGGGTGTTTGACAAGGGGAACAGAAATACATGTGAATGCTGGGAACCAAAGGACCCCCTTTGCTGTAAAAACATGACAAAGAATCAAGATGTAAAACAGATCCACATAGAAAAGGAATCAATAATCAATCAATCTCAATCTCTCTCTCTCTCTCTCTCTCTCTCTCTCTCTCTCTCTCCTTGTTCTTTTTTGGGGGGGGATTGGTTTTTGAGACAAAGTATCTCTCTGTTTTGTTCTAGAACTCACCATGTAGACCAAGCTTGCTTTGAACTCACAGAGATCCACTTGCCTCTGCCTCTCAAATGCTGGAATAAAAGGTGTGCTCCATTATGCCCTCCTTCACCTGTCTCTTAAATGAAAGGCACTGGACTTCCAAAAGAAAGCAAGACCTCTGGTGAGAAAGGAAGCCAAGGGAGTAATTTTTTAATAGTTTTAATTTTTAATTAAGTAATTTAATAACTCCCACACTCGTAGGAATTACTAAGATCCCAGGAAAACTACCCTCATCTCTTCTATGTGTAGCACCCCAAATGACTGAGCTACCTTCCCCTAAGTCCTTTCTGTTAAAAGTCTCAACAACACTGCACAGAGGACCTGGTTTCCAACACATGAACCCTGGGGGAAAAGCCAGCCAAACCATAGCACCTTTGAGGATGAATCTGAAGCCTGGAGTGGGTGGGAATGAATGTGTGGCTTAAAATGGGAAATATGTCATACAATCAGCTGCAAGCAGAGGAAGACTAGAATCAACAAGGTGTGTCTGTTTTACTGGTATGAAATTTAGTCATATTTAGTCAAGATTTGGATTTGCAGCTGATTGACCAGGATGTGTTAGAAACAGAGGCTCAAAAGTGGCATGCTGATACTGCTTTCTTCCCCTCTCTTCCAGACTCCAGATGCTAGAGGCCATCTGTAAGCACTGGGAGGGGCCCATCAGCTTGGCCCTCTACCTGTCCGACGCGGAAGCCCAGCAGTTCCTCCGCTATGCCCAGGGATCCGAGGTGCTCATGAGCCGCCACAATGTGGGCTACCACATTGTGTACAAGGAGGGTCAGTTCTATCCTGTCAACCTCCTACGCAACGTGGCTATGAAGCACATCAGCACACCCTACATGTTCCTATCTGACATTGACTTCCTGCCCATGTATGGACTCTATGAGTACCTCAGGTAAGGACCTGGCTACTCTGTCCACTCTTTAGGCTGGTAGCCACATAGGATAATAAAGAGATAGACCTGAAGGTCCTCAAGATCATTGTCTAGTTTGCCACTTAGCTTTTGTAGGTAAGGCAACTGCAACCCCAAAAGGGGCCAGGGGACTGCCCATAGATTGTTCCTGCCTACAGGTTTGGAAGGTACATACAAAGTTCTATTATACCATACATAGACTGGACCTGAGTTTCCATTGTGGCATGTTAATTTGGTCTAGAAAGATCCCCTTTTACTTAAAAAGCCTGCCTCTCTTCCAATTTTGCAGCAAACGCCTATAACCATTCTCAAAAGATCACTGTCTGCTCTTTAAAACAAACCTAAATAATAATGATGCCTAATATGTATTGAAGTACTTGACATGTACCAGAAAGTGATTGACAGATAAGATCTCATTCTGTTTCCTCATCTCATAGTCCTTACCAAAGATCATAGTGTTATCTTCATTTTACAGATGGGAAACTGCGAACAAGATTGGAAGATGCTGGCCTATCTTGCATAGCTAGACCAGAGGGAACTGGGGAGTCAACAACACAGTTCACCTAATCTCAGAACCATATGAATCTCCTCCAGTGTCTTTTTCCACGTATCCCTACATGGCAGGGCAGAAAGCAGTACAGTGGTACAAGGCTGGTGGCTCTATAGGAATTACACTTATTGCAGCATCATAAACAGTATGAATTGGAAGGGACTGTAGAATCCATACAGCTTGAAAATGGCCCCACAACATTGTTAAAAGATCCTTTTCCAACTGTCATTTGTCAGCATGGATTTCCTCTGTATCTAAGATAGTGCCTGCTGGGATCCACATATTCCTAAAGATGGTTTCTACATCTCATCCTTTTAAGATGTACATACTAAGTATCAAAAGCATGTGAGGCTGCCCAGTGTTACATCATAGGCCAATAAGGCTTGGAGAGGCAAAATAGCAGGCTTGAGTCTGGAGAACTTGGAGCCACAGAACTTGAAGCAATATCTGACAGCCCCTCTCTCAGACCTTGCCTATTCCAAAGCTCATTCTTACATGCTCTTTCTCACGTACTCTTCTTTGACTGACAGGCCCTCACTCTGGGTATGTCATCAGTTAAAATTCACCCATCTTGCTGGGGCTTGGGAGAGCCTCCTGCTGGTGATGATCTTGCTTGTCTGACCTCATCCCTCATGGGTTTGTTTTGTGGCTTTGACTGTCTGGTACCATTCTTTATGGCTCTGTCTTGTGGCTATCCTCTCACCCTCTGTATCTCTCTGCCTCCCTCCCTCCTCCTGCTCTAGAGCTCTGTGCTTATATATGCTCATTTAAGCTCTGTGCCCAGTGTCCATGTATCTGGCTTCATTCATATGTATTAGTTGTAGAATATGTTGTCTTAGTCCTCTTAATACCCACATACATACATAAAGCATCAATTGTTATAAAGATATAGGAACTAAGAAAATTACCATGATTATGCAATTACAGAAGTGCTGGAGTCGAGATAGAGTAATTCTTGTCTCACAGTTCAGCTTCCCTTTAAACTCAGATCCCATGGGAGGTGTCAGACCACTTTGTTGAAAACCTTGTTAGTTGTCTCTTCTTAAAACAGAAGAATAAATGGCCATGCTCCCCTACTGTAAACATAGCTGGAATGAAAAAGCAACTGCCCTCATGTGCTGGTCATAGTCTCCCTAGCATATTCTAGAATCCAATACTGTTGATTTTTTATTTGCACCCTACATAACAGCCCCACCATGCATTGATAGTATTGGCTTATTCCCACAACAGCTTGAAGTCAAGCCCCACCCAGACAGACAGAAAGACCCAGATAGATGATAACCCTCAAAACCAGTGTTTTCTGATCAAAATGCAACAGTGCTTTCTCATTTTTCTGGACCTCAAAGATACATTGATTTCCTGACTTTATTTTCACAAAGAGAACACCAAGCTGGGTTTGGGATAGATGTCTATACCCATAGCCTTGGGAGGAAAAATCCCCCCCTTTTTTTGAGGGGTGTGCTGAGTGAGTAGAATGCTTAAAAATAGGGTGTGGAATTAGATAGTTAATCCTTTGCTGGAAACTGGAAAGTAGCTTGAATCCTATTTTCAGACAATTTGTGACTAGTGTGACTCCTAGAGAAGTCTAATTGGAAAACATGGATCTTCTCTCCTAGCTCCTAACCATCCATTAAGAAAAGGGCTAGCTGCTGATTCTTTCTTATAAACTATATGTCTTAGTTGCTTTCTGTTGCTGTGATAAACACCAAAAGCAACTCAGCAGACAGAAGAGGTCCTTCAGCTTAGAGCTTACAGTTCTTTATGAAAGGAAGTCAGAACAGGAGTTCAAGACAAAAACCTGGAGACAGGAAGGCATGGAGGAATGCTGCTTACTGGCTTGCTCCCAGGCTCATATCCAGCTACCTTCTTACACCTCCCAGGACCACCTAACCAGAGATAGGAACACCCACAGTAACCTGGACCCTCCCATATCAATCATCAGTTAAGAAAGTGCCCCATAGACATGCTCACAAGCCATTCTGATGGAGGCAAGTCCCCAATTGATGTCCCTTTCCATATTGTCTACATTTGTTTCAAGTTGACAAAAACTAGCCAACATAACATATAAATTAATTTTCACAGCTTATAATCACTTAAGATGAAAGTTAACATCAGTTACCTACCCTTAGCCAGTTCTCTGGCCTCTCAGGATACCCGTCTCACATCTATCCTCTAGCATTCACTCAGGAGGAACATGAGGGGACAGTCTAACCTCCTAAATGCAGTCTAACCCTGCCGTTGTGTTGGGTCTGTGCAATTCCAAGGAGATGCCATATAAATAGCCATTGTCCTCATACCAACCCCATCACTGGTAGCTGCTTCCTGTCTTATTCTAGGAGTCAGCTGTCAAGGAGAAGACCACCTCTACATTCCCAAACCCAGTGGACATCCCCAGGTCTCATCTTACCTGGCTTCTCAGCAGGATTTTCTTGTTGATGGTGCCTCACTAATGATTTTTTTTTTCCTATTGGTTATAGAAATACAGCCATTCCTTCATAGAGAGACATCAATGCCGTTAGGGTTCAAACCCTAGAAGACACTAAAATCACTGGGTGGATACTGCATCAGCAATAACATCAAATTCACATATACCCTATGCACATGCTTTGATGTACATTACATAGTTTCTGATTGCTCCATATGTAGTAAAATATAAATGATCTCTAAATGGTAGTTGTGATAGGCTGACTGTACATCATAGAATCCTAGTTACTCTTAAGTCTTCTTGGTCTCTCCCTGAAGATTAATATTGACATTCAGTCTCTGACAAGTACTTTTAAAGCACTTCTCATGCATAAAGTCATGTCATCTTTACAAACACCTTAAAAGATGAACACTGTCATTGCTCTCCCCATCTCACAAATACAGAAAGTATAGAATAAACAGGTTGAACGATTAAGCAGAATACCAGCTAAGCACCAGGGTCTACAGCCCCGTCTTCACAATTAGGACTAAGAGTGCAATAATAGGCACCCTCCACCCATAATCTCATGCTGTTTCTCTGGTTACAGGAACACCTGATTCCAAGGCAGAGGGTGGAGAGAAAAGGTGAACAAAGAGAAATGTGTATTTGTTAGTATGAGATCAGTTGCTAGGGTCTGGAAATTCTAAATACTGGGACATCTATCAAGTTAGCAGTCACCATGTCCACTGTCCCCGGGACTTGCATTAAGCTTCATGAGAGCATAGGTACATGGTGAACATAGGAAGCCTTACCACATTTCCTTCTCTTCTTACCACTTCTAGGTAGTTAGGAGCATTTTAGGGTAGAGGCTATTTGCTTACTCCAGTGAGTTGAGAGGAAGGACTGAGGAGAAAATGAGACACAACAGTAGAACCAGGGGATATTGGAAAAGCAGATAAATTGACTGTCACAAATACCCAAGATGTTTTTGATATAGAGAAGGATGCCAAGGGCTGGCTGGAAACTGAGAGGTTAATACCCTACATTTCCATAAGCAAGCCAGGTATCTGCCCTCACTCTAACAGTGTGCTCCTCTTTCGAATGGTCCATGTTCTCCCATTCTCTTGCCTCAGGCCCAATGTAAGTTGAGCTTGGAAGAAGAGGGGACTCACTGTTCCAAGGCAAACCCTCCAATGATCTCTAAAACTCTAAGAGAAAAGAGATAGTGTCACTGCCTCCATTGTCAGATGGGGACTCCATGAGTGGAACAAGTGGTACAATATATTTAGATGGTCAGAAGAAAGGTAGACAGGTTGTGAAGACAGCCCCTGATCTGCAGTGTTCTCCATTTTATCAGTAATATAACCTCCGATATTTAGCTAGATACCTATGTGTTCCACAACCCAAATTATTGCAGGAAGTTTATGAATATTTTGCAGATGTTGTGGACAAGAAGCAATGCATGTCTCTCAATGCTCTACATGAGAAGGAGATGCAGGGAGATGGATGGATAGATGGATGCATGCATGCATGCATATAGAAATATAGAAAAGGGGACTTTGAGCACTGGCAAGACTGTGAAATTGGCAAGCTTGAATATGACAGAGTAGGCCTGCATCTGTAGCCATAGGAAGTGTCTGTTACAGCCCTGAGACAGCAGCCTTCTTTTCTAGAAAAGCTTAGCTTTTGCTTTTGCATTCTTCAACTAATTGACTGTGTTATCAAGGGTTAGCTCCTTTCCTTAAAATCAAGTGATGGAGATGTTAACTACTTGTACCAAATACCTTCATCTAACATGACTTGTCCAAGAGGACAGCTGTGGTCCAGTCAAGTTTTTCAACAGACTCCAATACAAAACCTTCAAGTCTAACAGTCTAGATTCAGCAGTGGAAGTGTGTGAAGTGACCCAAAGTCATTCAGTTTATTAGGGCCGTTTATATAACTCCCTTTGTCTCCCAGCCCAGGTGTGCCATCATAATACCTCTGCTTCTGGAAAATTCTATAGTCACTGCATGACTCACCTTGCAAACAAGTAATGGTAGCAGATTATTTGCCCCTGAGTCAGCATTCCCAAGCCAAGGATGCATCAACACAGCACATTGTAGCAGGGCCCAGGCCATAGTTACCATCCCACTTAACAAAATGTAGATCCTGAAACCACCATACTGCTAAGACAACTTCCTAATGAAACCTTTTCAGGACCTCAAAATTGAAACCTGAACTGAGTCTGATATGGACCTGTCTAGAGACAGAACTATCCTTGTGGCAGTTTGTGTTTCGGTGAGATTAAAGGAAATTTGCAGAAATCACTGAAGAACCAAATGCAGTCTGTAGAAGGAAAGGGGGATAGCCAGAGCCTGTTTATAAGATATGCTGCTTATTGGGTCTGTTTGTTGTGAGTTTTGCAATGTAACCATTAGTGTTTGGCTACAAATAACAGAAACCAATTCAAGATTGTAATTAAAGTAAAAATAAATCAAAGGGTGAGTATCTTTTAATGAAATCAAAGTAGTATTGGAAAGCCAGTGCAGTGAGACCAAAATGAAGCTGAGCAACTATGGGCATCTCTGCAGCAGAAGTTCAAAACCCTGCAGAGCCCAAACAATATAAGTCATCTGTGTGATCTCCCAGGCTCTGTTTCTAAGCAAATTGTGAAGGGTGAGAAATGTGTTTACTTCCCTTTGGTTGAGTGCATACCCCTAGACAGTATGGCCTGGGGTTCAGGAAGGGCAGACCAAGGTCTGAGAGCTGCTGCTATCTATAGGGCCAATAGATAGGAGAATTATTTTTGAGCATGGTATTAAAACAAATGGCTTTTAGGGTAGCTGCAAGTGGAGACCAAGAGCTCAGTCAGAAAAGGGGCTTTCTGGGCAAGCTTGAGAACTTGAGTTTGATCAGAGAATCAAACAAGAAAAAGCTGAATGTAGTAGTGCATATCTGTAATCCCAGCACTGGGGATAAGGAAGCAGGTGATCACTAGAGCTTGCTTACCTAACCTGATTGGCAAGCCCCAGTTCCCAATGAGAGACAGTGTCTCCAAACACAGGGTGAAAGGAGGAATGATCGATATTTCAAGGCTGATACCTGGCTTATACATGATGCACCCACACATATGTAAGCACACATACATATGAGTAACTGTGATTGTAATAGTAACTTGGCACTTTTATAGAAAACCCCATGTTTATTTATCCATATGGATAAATATCCTGTACCTTTCATAATTTTGCCCTCCCCGCCTCCTACTGTGTTTTTATAGAATTTATATATTAAAGTAAGAATGCACAGATACAGTCTTGCCCCCAATTTAGAGATCTTTGTCCTCAGACTTTTAGCATATTGAGCCATTTATGTCAGTATGTAAGTACAGTCTAGGCAATGTGTGTTAGCTGGCTGTGTTGCTATGTAGCTGGCACATGATGGATGGATGCACAGAGACCACTGACTAAGTAGCATTCTCTCAGGTCTTAGGGTTTCTTTTGCTGTGAAGAGATACCATAACCACACCAACTTTTAAAAGGGAAAACACTTAATTGGGTGGCTTACAGTTTCAGAGGTTTAGTCCATTGCCATCATGGTGGGATATGGTGGCATGCAGGTAGACATGGTGCTAGAGAAGGAACTGAGAGTTAATACATCTTGATCTACCCCAACAAAGCCATACCTCCTAATAGTGCCACTCCCAGTGAGCTTAAAGGGGTCATTACATTCAAACTTCTATATCCCCCCCAAATCTTTATGCCCCAGAGTCACAGGGACCAAAGAATATTCTTTAGACTGAGACCCTTATCTCTCATCTTAAGTAGATGAGTAGGTTCACACCTTCTCTAGGAGAAAAAGAAAGGGCCCAACTCTGTATGTAATGTAGGTTTAATATAATAGCCTGACTCTAGGTATCTGGCCAAGGAGGAAGGAATTGTAGATATTTGACATTGTTCAGACAAACAATGTAGAGAAGAATGCAGGCCAGGACAGACTGACTCACACCCATGGCTCTCAGATTTGCTGAGTATAGCTTATAGGCATCTATCATCTGTCATCCTTTACAAACCTTCCATGGGGCTGTGTATCATTATGGTTACTAAAGACTCAATATAATAATATTCAAGGGATTCCAAAATGAGCTTCCTAGATACCTCTTGGCCACCTTTTATCCATTCACCAAAGTCTCATAAGACTAAGGATGATCTCAGAAATCTGTACTTATCTGTCCTGGTCCATAGTCTTTCTCACTGTTAATTGCTATAAAGTCCTGATTATGTGGTTCTCAATCTGTGGCCTTGTTCTGCTCTGAATTGGCCCAGGTTAACACAGTAACTAACACAGAATGTGGCTTCTCTTTGAACATCATCCCTGGTTCAGGCTTAATACAGGCTTCAAGTTTTGTTAAGTGAAGTGGCTTCTCATGGCTATGAAAGTTGCTTCTCCCAGTATTTTTCAAAATGCATTCCAGTGTCTTCCATTCCCTCAACCCTTCCAAGCTGCTTTTTCTATTGTAGAGATAGACATATAAGGTCCATGATTGCATCAAGATCCTAAAGTCAGTGGTGTGATTAGGAAGCCAAAATGAAGTACTAAGATCATAGCCAAAAGAGATCACAGTAGATAAAGCCACAAAATAATGACAGGCCTGCAGATGATAGTTTCTACTTATCACTATATGCCTGCCTCCTGCCAGGTGTACTACTTGGTATGATATTACTTCATCCATGGTAACTCTAGGAGGCAGACATTATTATCACCATTCCGGTCAGGAGAAACCTGAGGTAGCAAGAAGCTCAATTATTTGGTCAGGACAAGACTCGTAGTAGCATTGCCAGGATTCAAATCCAGTCTGTGTTTCTTAAAGGCTTCATGTTATACTGCTATAGCTGAGCCTTTCTTCCTTTCTAAGAGATGGTATCTGATCAGGGAACCAACAATCCAACCCAGGAGGGCAGGAGCCAGGTCCTGAAGAGCAGAAAACTGGCTGGGAGTCATTGAAGTTGGAGAACTCCTCCAAGTAGTCCATCAGACTTCTGATTTACCTGGCCTGGTTCTGGCTATGTGTGGAAAGGGTTTCTACCTGTTTTGCAGGGTCAGTATCTAGGCCACTCCAAAAGTTGAGGTGTCATGGCTAGTCTTTACTCTCATTGGCTTTGTATCCCTGGTCTTCTGTGGCTTGCAATGTTATAAGAGGGATAGACATAAGTCCTTTGAGATTTCCTCCTTCTGTTCTTGGCTGCAATAGTAGCATACTCTGCAATTTTATGAAAAGTAGAACTAGCCTCTACTGTCTAGCCTGCTCTGGGTTAGCAATGATAACCTGTCAGTTCCTCTCTGTGCTCCCTGTGAGGGATTTGAACAGTTGCTTAGCCTCCCTAGGCTGGCCATTAGTCATCCTCACAAGGAAGAAACTTGACATGCCATCAAAGTCACCTTATATCTCTGTCTACCTCTCTTTCAGGAAGTCTGTCATCCAGCTTGACCTTGCCAACACCAAGAAAGCAATGATTGTCCCCGCATTTGAGACACTGCGCTACCGACTCTCTTTCCCCAAGTCAAAAGCAGAGCTGCTGTCAATGTTGGACATGGGGACTCTATTCACATTCAGGTGAGTGACCCTCACAGCAGTCATCTGGGGTTCCCAAGGGACCTTTCTCCCAGGACACCAGATGTCAAAGATGTTGGCAAAGAAGTCAGTGTGTTGTATTGTGTCCAGTATAAAACCAAAGAGACATGCTTAGCCCAGTGTCCTTGGGACTCTGTCTGCCCTCTCTCTCTGACATGTTATTTACTTTGCTTTATACATAGATGGTAGGCACTGTGTGCAGATGGAAAGAGAGTCTTTCTGGGACAAGAAGCCACACATTTATTTTCATACTTTAAAAGAAATGACAAATTCCAGTTAGGGCTTTGTCACTATCCCTTAGGCTCAGAGTTCTGTCTTTGGTATCATGGCAGTGTTCTCTAGAGGAACAGAACTAATAGAATAAATATATATTTAGAATGAATTTATTAGGTTACTATATGCAGGCAATCAGATTGATCCAACAATGGCCGTATCTATTGGAGAAGCCAAGAATCTAGTAGTTGCCCAGTTCAGGAGGATGAGTACCACAGCAATAACAATCTTATGCCAAAGTACTGGAAGATTCCTGCTCTGAAGTACACACATTGGAAGCCTGAAAAAAGTTTGTTCTAATATCACAGAAGGAGCTGGTGATAGTAGCAGCAATAGGATAGATAAATTTGTCAGAAGAGTGAAAGCCAAGTAAGCAAAAAGCTTTCCTTCTTTCAGGTCTGGCTACTGCCAGAAGGTGGCACCCACATTTAGGGAAGGTATCAAGACAATCCCCATATAGACATTACCACAGGCCAACTCAATGTGTACAATCCCTCAGTGAGACCTCCTTGTGTCAAGTTGACAATTCAAACCTTCACAAGTGCATTAATGCTCCTGGTAAGTGGGTTTCTCTCTGAGATCCCTGGTGCAGTTTCTTTCTTTTTCTTTTCTTTTCGTGTGTATGTATGTACATGTGTATGTGTGTGTGCATGTGTATGTGAGTAGTCTAATCTCTAAGCTGTTAAGGTATGGATCAGGCATCTAAACTCATCACCTAAAAATTAAGGTCATCAATAGGACTCCAAAGTTGTACACAACTGATGTAAGAGCCTACTTCTCTGCTGCCCAATTGCAGCTTTGAGCAAAACCATTTGTTTTCTCATTCCCAGACCCTAAGCCTGAAAGGGCATTCAAGGAGCTATGCTATGTCCAGAGTGCTCCAGCAATCATCTGCACATATATTAATGGGCTCCATCTCCTGGGGACAGGCTCTAATATTAAGTGTGGCAATCAGGACTAGAGGAGTAGGAATCCTGCTGATCTCTTCCAGATAGAACAGTATGAAAACATCCATTGCATCTCCCTTTTTCTGCTAAGACTTCACATCCCTCCATTTCATACAATGTAGAAATGACCACTCCTTCTCTAAGTTAAAAAATGTGCAGTTTTGAGCAGCCTGAAATTATGCTCAAGGACTTTAAGCATAACAACTATAAAACCTCGGAAAGGCTTTCTCAAACTGATTGTGAGTAAGGATATTCATTCCATAGCTCCATGTTTATTCATCTTCATATTTTATGGGGAGTGGAGAGCTCCTAGTGGAGCCAGGACTCAATATCCAGCCTTCATCTTCCATCCAGAGCTCTAGAAAGGAACATAGAAGAGTTCATCCTCCAAAGCCATCCCTTCCTATTTCCCAGAAAATTCATGCTTCAGTGTACCAGGCAATGGGATGAACATAATCCTTACAACAAATATGGAGTGGATACTAATTCCTATTTTGTGGTGAAGACACTGAGCCTATGAGAGTTCAAATAATCTTCTCAGTGACACATGGCTGATAAGTGGCAGAATGAGGATTCAACATGAGGAACCCCCAGGCCTGTGTTCTTAACTAAAAAAGCACTGGGCTGACAATCCCTTCATTTTCATGTCAGTTCTTGTTTAAGAACACAAAAATCACAAATTGGTCCTAGAAATTGAGATTTGAGACCAAATCTTCATATGAGTCTCCCACAGTCAATGTAGCTCAATATCTGAATACTTGGAAAATTTCCAAGGTTTTCCATCTTCCATCTTCAACCCCAGATCATGTGAGAACTCATTTCACTGTCGTATTTAAGGGCATGAGAGGTGGGATCGAGCCTGCTGTATCCATGATTACTGCTCTGGCCAATAGCTTGCAAGCCACCATGCCAAGTGCTAAATTACAGACTTCCCCTCTGAGAAATTGCTTTTGTCAGCTGCTCTCCAAAGAAACCTCCTCACCATACCAGGCATGAGAAGTTCCTACACTGCTCTTCATTCTCCAGGAACATGGTGCTCAGAGTATGTATGGCCCCTGGGCCAGTAGCATCACATTTACTGGGACCTTGTTATGAATACAGTTCCAGACCTCATCCTGACCATAAACCCTGCTGTTAAAACTAGTCCTTCACATGTCTCAAGTTTGAGAACACTGCACAGAGAGCTCAGCTCTTTCTTCCCCATAACATTATCTCTGGTGTACTGAGAAACCCCACTCATCTCAGCACTGCTTTTGAGGTTGCCTGGTATTTCTAGACCCTGTGGTCTAGTGTCTGCTGAAATGACATTGAACAGAAAGTTCCCCAGGCATAGTCTTTAGACTATGATGTGAGCCTGTGTGTTGTTGATTGTAACTTTACTGCATTCTGTTCTGTCCAGCCATTTGGCATGCTGTAAGCAGTCCAGACAGTGAATAGAAGCTGCTTTCCTAACCAGATAAGCAGAATTAATTCAGCTGTCCCTCGCCTCCATTTCTCTTTTATTTCCCTTCTTTTTCATATTGTATAGTAGGTCAAGAGTTTAGATTCTAAGGATGGATAACAAAGGAAATGATCATAAATCTCTTGATATCACAGAAAGCAAGACTATTGTGAACTGACGTCATATTTAGGAGCCAATCAGAGAAATAATGAGACCATGCTCACTCTGTGAAGAATTAACTATTAGGATATGTCAGACACTGTCATGAGTACTTTATGAGAATTACTCCATAATAAAAGTTGGTATTATTATCTCTTGTTTTACCAGGAGAAAGGAACAAAGTATGTAACCTGTCCACACCTGCTAAATGAAAGGATGTGAACCCAGGCAAGCTGCCATCAACAGCCATTATTTTTAACCATTTTGCTTAACTCCCTAGTTATAAGATTTTTTTAATTTTAGACAAAAACAGGGGAAATGTGGTATTGTGTTCCCAAAATTATTTTGCAGGCTAATAAACTTATCTGGGGTCAGAGAACAGGACGGCCACAATATTAAATATGAGGATAGGCAGTGGTAGCACACGCCATTAATCCTAGCATTTCAGAGACAGAAATCCCTGTGGATCTCTGTGAGTTCAAGGCCACATAGAAAACAGCCAGGCGTGGTAACACACATCTTTAATCCCAGGGAGTGATGGCCGAAAGTAGAAAGGTATATAAGGCGTGAAGATCAGAAACTAGAAGCATTTTGACTGGTTAAGCATTTGGCTGGTTAAGCATTCAGGCTTTGGAACAACACAGTTCAGCTGAGATTCATGTGGATGAGGACTCAGAAGCTTCCAGTCTGAGGAAATAAAACTAGCTGCAGAACTGGCAAGGTGAGGTAGCTGTGGCTTGTTCTGTCTCTCTGATCTTCCAGCAGTCACCCCAATACCTGGCTCCAGGTTTGATTTTATTAATAATAACATCTAAGATTTCTGCTAAACCCTAATAAAGTATCAGCATTTATGGAGTGCCTTCTGCGTGCTAGACCTGTGCCAGTGTTTCTAACAGTGTTCCATTTAATCTCCTGGACAGTTTATCATGATAGGTATGATTTTTCCCAGCCCACATGGGAGGAAACTAAAGTCCTATTAAGGTACTTCATTTTTCACAGTCTGCTATTTCCTACATGGCAGAACTGAGATTTGAACCTTGGTCCAGAGTACCTACTGTGCTATGCTTGGAACCTAATATGAAGTTCCAGTGATCACTTATGCTATTTCTGTTTTGTCAAAGGCACCAGATATCAAAGCTGCCTGATCAACAAATTCTCAAGTAGAAAATCAACTGCTTCGTGCCTAATTTTTAGATTAGATCTGTGATTGACATCTCACAATATCCTTTCCATGCTCCATTAAAGTAGCAGAATCTCTGCCCACACCCCACCCCTTTCTCTCACATATCTGGCTTTAGTGAGCATTGCTACATTGATGGAACCAAAGCTCAAGTCCCTGCCTTCCTCCAGCCTGTCCATCCCACCCAGCAACACACTGAGTCTGCTGGATGGTTTCATGATAGTCTAGCAGAAGCCCATCCTCTTTGATGAAACAAAGAATTAGGGGAGAGTTTCAGCCCTGCCACTGGAATGACACCTGCCTTGGGGCAGTCACTATCACAGCCATTCTTTACAGAGATGTTCCTAAGGAGACTAGAGAAACCTGTTATCTGTATTCCTCTCTCCTGCAGCTAAATATTGGGTCTCACCCTTTCTGTCTTCCTTTCATTTCACAAAGCTTTTCCTTCTACCCCTGGTGTCTTAGAATTTCTGTTGCTGCAACAAAACACCATGACAAAATGCAAGTTGGAAAGGAAAGGATCTATATGACTTATGCTTGATCATTGATCTTCATCACTGAAGGAAGTCAGGACAGGAACTCAAACAAGGCAGGATCCTGGAGGCAGGAGCTGATACAGAGGCCATGGAGAGGTGCTGCTTAATGGCTTGTTTCTCCTGACTTACTCAGCCTGCTTTCTTATAGAACCCAGGACCACAAGCCCAGGAATGGCACCACCCACCATGGCTGAGCTCTCCCCCATTTATCACTAATTGAGAAAATGCCTTACATCTGGATCTCATGGAGGCATTTCCTCAACAGAGGCTTCTTCCTCTGATAAGTCTAGCTTGGGTCAAGTTGCCACACAAAACCAACCAGTACACCTGGGTACCATCTTTCCTAACCCCTTTTTGTTGCCCCTACTGTAGCTTCACTTCACTCCCTGCATCCATCTTCCCCATGACTTGCAGTGACAAAGTCCCACCCCATTCAATAGTCTATCTTTCAGACACATCTCAAATTTTAGATTCTCCATCCACTCATTTTCACAGTGTACTCTCTCACATCATGATATTGGATGCACAGAAGAGAAGAGAGCATCAACCTAGTGATATGGGAGGAGAGAACTTTGGATCTTAGAGCTGACAGGAAATCTTTTGAGATGAGTTGGGAAAAGGGGAACCTAAGAAGGAATGTGGTACATTATGAGACAGAGTGTGAACAGAGTCCTAATCTGAAGAGGTTTCATCCTCGACCCCTTGCTCCTTCTACTCTTGTATGAGTGTTGAGGACAGTGGCACACAAGCTGGCCTTTGGGCTAGGCTACCTGGGCTTTATTACTATTTGCAACCCAGCATTGGGTACATTTTTAGAATTTAAAACAATATGCATCTACAGCATTTAAAATAGTTCCAACCCACAGTAAATGTCTAACAAATACAATTTTCTGATTGTTGTGCAGTCATTCATTTCTTATTGCCATATTAACAAATTACTACAAACACAACATTGTAAAGAAATGCAGACTCACAACTTCACTGTCTCTGTCAGCTTGTATAGAGTAACCAGCTCTCTGCCTAGGGTATCACTGGATGGAAAGCAGATGTCTGAAGCAATACAGGTCTCCACCAGTGCCACATGATTCTCTTCCTGTTGGCTGGATGCTGATAGGGTTTCTTCCCTTGTTACTACAGGGAGAGGTCTTCATCCTACTAGCTTTTGGACATGTATCCCCATTAGCTCCTGGTTCCTTGCAGTTTGCACCTTGACTTAATAAACAACTTACAACATAATTCTTTCCTTCCTTCCAGATCTGAAGGATCATGAGTCATATCAGACCTACTTAGTAATCTCAATTTCCATTAATACAAAGGCACCTGCTTAAAAAGCTTCATATCTATAAAAATTCACTCTTGCCACATAATATAATATAACCAGAAGGATATTCTACTCATAGGTTCTCCCCCATTATTGAGGATGGAGCAGGATCACTGGATCACCAGTGGTCCCTGGTGGGAATTACCAGATGTAGATTCCATTGAAATGGAAGTTCATTGGCTTTTCTGTGGAGTCTTCTCTTTAGTAACAGATAACTCTGAGAAACTGCATTAGTGTCCTGGTGCTTCTGTAACAAAATATTACAAATAGGTTGCTTAACAAAACAGTTGATTATTATTTAACAATTTTGCAAATCAGAAGTCCAAATTGAAGTTCCTTATAGGTCTATGGTTTTCCAAAAGCTCTAGAAAAGACACCTTCATTGTTCCTTTCTGCCTTTTTGCTGGTTAGTGCCATCAATCCTTGACATTACTTGTTTCTTGATGGATCTGTCATTCTAAGCTCTGTCTGCATCTGCTCATGGTAGTCTTACTGTGTATCTGTGTGTTCAAATACTCCTCTCATAAAAGGGCATCAGATTAAGTCCCACCATAATTTTAACTTAAGTTTGCCTGTAAAGGTCTTATTTCCTACCAGATCACATTTACAGGCACTGAAGGTTTGAACTTAAATGAGGGTTTTGCAGAGACACAGTGCATTCCACCAGAAAGACCATATTAACATGCATTTCTTCTTCCTCTGCATAACTAGGGTTGGGAACGTTCAGCTTCCAACCCTTCACTCAATGGCTTTTCTTCACATGTCCCAGGTACCACGTATGGACTAAAGGCCATGCACCCACAAACTTTGCCAAATGGCGGACTGCCACCATGCCTTACCAGGTTGAGTGGGAGGCTGATTTTGAGCCGTATGTTGTTGTGAGACGAGACTGCCCTGAGTACGATCGGAGATTTGTGGGCTTTGGCTGGAACAAAGTGGCTCACATCATGGAATTGGATGCACAAGTAAGAACAGAACACCTGACTGGTACTATGTGGGGAAGAAGAAAGATATAGATATTAGAACTGAAAGAGAACTTTAGAGATAAGATTTAAAAGGACCTTCAGAGGAACAGAATGTGTTTGGGGACTTAGAATGAGAACATGAATCTGGTTTTCTAGGCTTTCAACCTCAAACTTTTGTTCTTCCTTCTCCCTGTTCATGAGAATTGGGTTCCTGAACAGGATTAGGCAAATGTGAGTATCGTATAATGCATTATCTTACCCCTTCTATCCAGTGAGGAAGACAAGCACAGGATAACTAGTCATTACTTGGCCTCCAAATTACATATATATATATATATATATATATATATATATATATATATATATATATATATATATATATATATGTAGTGTCACTGTAAATAGCACAAAACCTGCCACTAAAGTATGGCTAATTATTTCACTCTTTAGTTTAAACAGCAGTGATTTTTAGCCTGTAGTCAGCCTGAAAGCCTTCATTCTTTTACGCAATATTTAACAAATATATGCTTCAGAGGAGGTCTGCAGAATTTTAATAGGTGAAGCCTAGGTACTGAACACTTTCTGCAAAGGACCAAATGGTATGTGGAGCTTGTGGGACCTGCAAGTCTCCCTTGCTCCTGCTCAGCTCAGAAACAGTTATACTTCCATAGATGGCCTCCAAACAAATGTCCATGGCTGGGTTTCAGCACAGCTTCATGTATACAACTATGCAGCAAACCAGACAGGCTATAGTTTGTCAACCCTCGTGTTGAATAAAGAGATTCAAAGCTGCTCTGGTTAAGTTAGGAAGATACCTGGGTACCCTGAACCCCATTCTTCATACACTTTTCAGGGCTTCTCCTTTTGGTCACAGTGTAAATATTTCTCAGCAAGAGTACCTCAAAATCAGGGAACATTAAGTTAGATTAGATGTTTAATAATGACTATCCATGAGACACATGTTCCATTGAGTCTGAGTCATGCCAGGTGGCTGAGAACCACTGATGTCAGAAGGAGGTTGTGAAATAGTATCCATGTTGAACCAAACAAAGTGTGATATCCATCTATGGTACCCATGTCCTGTATTTGCCTGTAGCATTCATCAAACACTATTTTACCCATTCCAATGACTTAAAAAAGTGAAACACTCACAGCTGACAGGTCACAGAGCCCCAGCTATAGGGACTGGCAGGAGGGGTAGCCCACTTTGCCCCAGTGTGAAATGCCTCAGGTATCTGGGCTCTGTGACCTTGCATTTTCTCCTGATTTTTCTAACTTAACCATCAGTTGCCATCCTCTGCCTGACACATCTGCCTTTCCTGTCCTTGGTTTGCCTTACTGAGTTTATTCTTGTCTGCTCTGGGCAAAGAAAATAGATGACATTAATCCAAAAATGGAGAGAATATATGGATTGTGCATGTGCTAGGTTCTGTCTGAGTTACATGTCCTAAATTTGTGTCCCTTGTTTGGGCTGTTCAGAGGCATTGTGTATTTGGCTGTCTCCTACCATATAAAGCATAGTCTATGATGCCATCACTTACAAGATGTTGGGGAAAGTTTTATCCTTGTTAAGCTTCAATACAGCTAAACACTTTGGTCTTTTATGTGAATATTTTTTATTTAATTATTTATCTGTCTATTTAAGACAGGATCTTACATTATGGCTTAGGCTGGTCTGGAACTTGCTATGTAAACCAGGTTGGCCTGAAAATCCATAGCAGTCTTCTCATGTAGGCTTCCCAAGTACTGGATACAGACATGAGCCACCACACTTAGCTTAAACATTTCCTCAGATTTCAGTTCATTGGCCAGGAGATTATTGCATGGTAGCATCATTCCAGAGTGACTGTGGGGTGTATGGAGAACTTCTAGGGCAGGCATGTGTTCTCTTCCCCTTTTTTCCATAAAGTATGAGTTTCACCCTTATAATCATCCTTCAGGATAGATTTTCTCACTCGCACTTTGTAGATGAGCAAACCAAAATTCAGATGACTCCTTTATTTTGTACAAGTTTATGGACATAATCCTGAAGCAAGCTACTCTGGAACTATTGTGCCCCCCCCTCCTAATGTTATTCTCCAATCCCTTGATTCAGAGTCATACATGACCCAAGGCTCTTGCAAGATCTCTCATTACCCTTGTCTTCCTCCTTCCAGGAGTATGAGTTCACCGTGTTGCCCAATGCCTACATGATCCATATGCCCCATGCCCCCAGTTTCGACATCACTAAGTTCCGTTCCAACAAGCAATACCGCATCTGTCTCAAAACCCTGAAGGAAGAGTTTCAACAGGACATGTCCCGACGCTATGGCTTTGCTGCCCTGAAATATCTCACGGCTGAGAACAACAGCTAGCACTTGGAAGACCAATACTAGGGAGAGACGAGGGGAAGAACTACCTGCTGCCTGGGGCCCAGGCTTTGAAGAAAAATCCATCACTGCTTTTGGTTGGTTTGTTTCCCTTTGTCTCTTTGACTCCACAAAGCTGCTCTTGTCTGAGATCTTGGACAGGGACCCAGTCCACCACCATGATGTGCTTCCAGAATGGGACACAGAAGGGCGGAAGCAAATGAAGAGTTAACAACTGACCACAAAGCCACAGACCCAGTCAGAGTTTCTGGATGCTCTCACTGCTTTTTAATAATTATGGTTCAAATCCTAGCTGTGGAGAAAGAACAGGACCTAGGTGCTGTTCTAGGAGTTAATCACTCCAAGAAATGAGAGCAAGCTAATTCTTTGTAGGAAGAGAATTTTATTTCTCCTGCCACCTAGCTAGGTACCAAAGCAGAGAGCAATCCAAGGACCCAAACAACCATCTGGAGACTTGCATGGCGTCATACATGCAGGGACCTGGAAGTAGGGTGAACTGGTTCTTTATTCTCAAAGTCTTTCTTGTTTTATTTTGAGTTGTTTGAATTTGGGGGATTTTATTCATTTTGATCTAGGACTCCAAACTTAAAAAATATCTAATCCTTTAAGCTCTAAGAGAAAAATCAGCTCCCTCAACCAACATCCCTCAGTCAGCAGTGGCCCAGCAAAGATGAGCATCCTCAGAAAATGTTCACATATGGAAGCTTCCTTCAGGTTGAACAGTGAGACCTCCTGATACTGAGTTCCCACTCTCCAGATCCAGGACTATGACAGAGACTATGGAAATATAAGGCCAAACACTGTATGCAAGTCACATTTTCTATGAACAGTGACCAAGTCACAAGGAAAGGGTTTCAAGGAACTACTTCAGTATTCACAAAAGATATGATTCCCCTCTCAGGAGTTTAAAAGAACTTGAACAGTTCACAGAAGCCCAATCTGAAAACTCGTGTGACCACATGGAAGCCACGAGAAGAAAGGGGTCAGGCGCCTCCCTGTTGGAAACAAGGGAGTTGGTGACCTTAGTTTCCCCTCAGGACTTGTTCTAGGGTTGGTAAGCACCTCTTCATTTTGCAGATGGAGAAAACACTGAACTTTTACACATTTTCTTTATTCTTCACTATTAATGTTGTGTTTACATTGATGAGAACAAGAGTTAATGGCCTACCTACTGCTGGGCTGTTTGTATTGAATTGCCATGTGACCAGCAAAAGCTGCATTCAATAAACGAAAGTACAGACTGTATCTTCTCATCTCCCTCCCACTCTTTTAAGAAACCACATGACACACTTGGTCTAGAGGACAAAGTAAATTCCATGCACAGCACCTCAAACTCTCTGTTATTCCATCTCATCATTCTCATTGTTTGAAATGTCACCTTTTCCCCCCTGTTCAAGGTTAGATCTCACTTTTTCCTGTAACCCTCGACTCATTTTCTAAAGTTCCATTTTGCATCTGTCTCACCACTGTAGCCAGGTGTTTTTATTCTAAGTATGCAAATTGTGGGGATCAATAGCAAACTGAATATCCTGTCCTTAGAGCTCTCTTTTACTGTGGAGCCCCACAATAGTCTAATCGATGAGACCACTACATTTAGTGTGTTCAATCATGTTTCCCCTAGATTATACAAAATGAAGAAAATTAGAATTAGAATTAATTGTCACACAGATACAGATAGTTTGTATCTTTATTCTCTTGCTATTGTGACAAAATATCTGACTGTAGGGTTTATTTTGGTTCAGAGTTTGAGAATCCAGCTCATCATGGTAGGGAAGGCATGGCAGCAGGAACTGGAAGCCACTGATCACATTGTGCCTGTAGTCAGTAAGCAAAGAGAAATGAGCAGCAACACTCAACTTGCTTTCTCCTTTTTCTTCAGTCCAGGACTCCATCCAATGGGATGATGCTGCCCACTCTCAGGGTGGGACTTCTCATTTTAATTAACTTAATCTCAATAATCTGTCCCAGACATGTGTAGAGGTTTGTCTCCTGGGTGATTCTCCAAGTTGATTCTAGATCCTGTCAAGTTGACAATATTAACTATCACATTATACATACATATAGTATATATGTATGTATCATACATATATAAAGGAAGCATCTTCATATATATAGCATATATGCAGGATTTATCGTTTCCAAAGTAATCCATGAACACAATAAAAAGAAAGGTGTTCAAAGCCATGTTAAGTTTATAGTAATGATACGGCAGCCAGCTACCACAGTCTCACAGAATTTACTGTGTCCATCCCTCTCCAATTTCCATGTTCAGTGACCTACCCTGAGCTCAAGATTGGCTTTTAAATATTTACCATTAGCACTCACTGCCTTTTCCCTTCTTCTCAACACACATGCATATATACACACACCCAAAGTCACACATAAATTCTGCTGCTTCCCCCCCCACGATTAGCAACTACAAATAGATTGATTTGCCCTAATCATTTTCAGCTACTTGAGCCAAGCTGAACATTAGTTTGTAGCACTGTTTCTGAACATTGAATATCAAATTTTAATTCCCTAAAGCTTTTCTTTAAACATTTATCCTGGCACATGAATCAGGCCCAGATACCTTGTTTTCATTTGCATGCTTATAGGAATAGCCAATGACTATATAATTTACTAGCCAAGCAGGGTCACTCCTAAGAATGAAAGAAGATATTAATTACTTTGATATTCCCATAAACTGGAAAATGATAAAACTGCATGTACATAGAATCTATTGAAGCCAGAAGCTGACACTCTACCATCATGAGAAACACAGTATTTCCTCAAATATGGCTGTCTGACACTGTCATCTAGTACCTTTTAAAAATATAATTCAAAAGTTATCTAACTCAACCAAATTCAACCCAAAAGTTGGCAGCTAGTTGAAGTTGATGTATGTGAAACCAATAGCATAAGTCCTCAGCAGGTACCTCAGGAGGTGACACTTGGTGCTAGAACAGGCCCATATGTGGGGAACATAGCCATGTGAGCCAAGGTAATTGCCAGGGATGATGATTCCTTTGTATCAGCTTCCTGGGATCAAACAAACTTTGGAATAGGTCATGCTGATATCATGCCAATACTGTCTTGGCTTTCAGTTGATAGTTCTCTCATTAGCACCATAATGCTCAGTGTCCAGGAGAACTGCTTTTAAATAATAAGCCACTGTGTGCCAGAGCCTTTAGCATATATTAGCCTCAAAGTGGGCATTGCTGATTATCAGGAGACAGAGGGTACTCAGATAACTTCCCCTTAGTTCCCAGGATCCAGATATCACAAAGCCAGATTTGAAAATCAATCCTACCTATTTAATCCAAAACCACATAACCTACAATACTGCTCTTGTCTCCTCAATAAGAAGCAGCTAAATAAATATGAACTAGGAAAAAGGGGGGTTGAGTTTGAATCTTCTATGGAAAATTATTAACCTCCCTCCTTCAATATTCATCCAGTAACACAAAGCCTGAACAGCAGACACCACCATTCTCCACAGCTAGATATACCCATGGACCTCCTAAAACTCAATGTGAACTAGACATGGTCAGTATGTGATCATATGCAAACAACTGGGTTCAACCTTAGGGGACAGAAACTGACTCTGAATGCTAAGCAACCCAGGTAAAAGTATGGAATTTTAAGTTCCCCTTTGAGCCCCAACCCAGCAAGCTACTTCAAAATAATATCAGTAAATATGTTGAGCTGACTTATAAAGCATATATTGATTGAGGTGACAAGTAGATTTTTAGCACTCTATATGAAATGACAGATACTATGCGTGGAGTCCCACAAAGGTTTCCCAGTGAGATCTGAGCTTCCTTTACCCAGCAGAGCTGCATTAGAGGATTGCTTGACCATGTGTATGGTTACTAAGTGATTGAAAGGGTCTACACTTGGTTAAGCTATGGGGAGGTCTTTTGCTCCACCCCTTGGCATTCCTTTAAAAGGCCCTTTAGAAAAGACAGAAGGGGCCAGTGGATAAGGATCCAGGCTCTCCTGAGCTATCCTGTGTTTTCATCTGTCTCTCTTCCCTCTATCCTTCTGTCTAAATATTTCTCACTTCTCCCTCCTCAAGAATACCCTGGGAGAAAAAGTAGGAGCAGGTACTTTTCCTCTCAAAGATGCTCCTATCTGATTAAGGCTGTTTCTTGTTACCAGGCCTTTGGGAAGTTCTCTGTTGGTAGAGAAACATGATAAAAATCTCCTCCCAGTTGGAGTCTCTGCACACTACTAATGAAGATGATAAGACCCATGTTATTGTCTCCAAACTTCAATTGTAGTTGGCACTGATGGATCTTGACAGCCATGCTATATTATGATCCCTTTACTTAGCTGGTAGAGATATATCTTAGAAAATTTACATGTTTTTCCCAAGATCCCATAGAAAATAATGAATACTTTGGGATTAGGACAAAATCTGACTGGCTTAAAAAAAAACCCTGTCTTTGCACTAATACATACTATGACCCTTTCATGTGATGTTACAGATAGACTTTGGGTTTCCATGGTCACACCTGCATGTAGTTCATGGTGACATGCTTTGTTCTTGCTATTTTGTAATCTTAAGTTTCCATTTTTCAGTTTAATGCCACTAATATTTACTAAATTTCACAATTATCTTGAGAATCTTGGAGGTTCCAGGCCCACAGAATCTGATGTTGGAGATATCATGGGCTTTGTTTTCATTCACTAAACAAAAAACATTCTCAGTAAGAATTGTTTTGTTTGTTTCTAAGAATGACTGATGGTTTCTAAAAGGAGGTAATGGGCTTCTGAATGTAGATTTGGTCATTGATTTGTTCCAACATATTCAGGTGGTCTTGATAGGCACCATAATTTCCAAGGTAAAAGAATGCCATCAGTTCTGAGAAAGAATTTCCCCATAGGAAAGCAACTAATTTAGTTGCTTTACTACCAGACAATGACAGTGGTTGTTGAAGTGCTTCATGTGTGGGGGTGGATGTTTATTGAATTCTAAGTTTTTCATGGAGCTGCTTCACTTGGATACTACACTGAATAGCCTAGGCAATTCTAAGTCTGGGGTTGTGAAGCAGGGGAGAACAAATAAACTGAGCGACAGACATGTTTTTATCATATCTACATTAAAAGCATAAGGTGGGGTTGGGGATTTAGCTCAATGGTAGAGTGCTTGCCTAGCAAGCACAAGGCCCTGGGTTCGGTCCTCAGCTCCAGGAAAAAAAAAAAAAAAAAAAAGTATGAACATTAAAAGCACAAGGCAGGAATTATCTCCATTGTAAAGACTAAGGAAACAAATGCTCCGAGAGGCTAATTAAGAGCCCTGACAATCAATCCCCAACCTCTATGTCTCCCAGGTCCATTCTTTTCATTGTTCAATTTCCTAGAGATTCAGATAAATGCAAGATTATAAAATGTTAATAAGTAGAATAGGCCTAGCCATTGGGAATTGATCTTGTCACTCCCACTAGTATTCCTTAAACCTTCCTATATGTAGGAATCACATTGAGAATCTCATCAACATTATATTTATTCAGTAAACCCCAACGGCCTGTATTTAAACAACTCTATGTAATGCTGAGGCTGCTGGTACATGTGCTCTCTTCAGGCCTTTGACAATAAGCTTGTTTCCAAACATTTGTGGAACTCTACCATCAGTGCTGGCATTCACCAAATACCACAGCAAACCTCCATGTAAGCAAGTTGCTAGTCAGTGTTCTGTTGCTGTGAAGAGACATCAGGACCATGGTAAAGGAAAGCATTTAATTAGGACTTGTTCACAGTTTCAGAGGTTTAGTCCACTGCCATCATGGTGGGAAGTATGGTGGCACACAGGCACAAATGGTGATGGAGAAGTAGCTGAGAGTTCTATATCTGGCTCCACAAGAAGCAGGAAGAGAGAGTGACTCTGGGCCTGGCTTGGGCTTCTGAAACCTAAAAGCCACTCCCCAGTGACAAACTTCTTCCAACAAGACCACGCCTAATCCTTTCAAATAGTGCCACTCCCTATGAGCCTATGGGAGCCATTTTTATTCAAACCACCACACAAGTGATTGGTCTTTTTTTTTTTTTTTTTTTTTTTTTTTTTTTTTTAAAGATAGGTACTGGGATTTGGCAACTGGGCTAGCTGGTAAAAATTCCAATATGCAAAAAGAAGTATGAGTATTACATAACCCCTACCATCAAGGAGCCTCAGTCCCACAGGGAAGACAGTAGATAAGTAGCAAAATGTGAATGATGTTGGGAAGCCTGGGGTGAGATGGGATTTGGAGAAGAGGCACTCACTCCATCCTGGAGGTCATGGAAGGTTTCTGAGAAAATACCTATCTTGAAGAAAAAAAATTTCCTATACTTGATAGGATAATACAGAACACTTTAGTTAAAACTGTTGTAACAGAATTAAGGCCATCTCACTAAAGAGTAATGGGTCTCCAATTCAAACAGCAGGTACCTGGATATGTATAGCTAATAATCAGAATCAGGGGGTCAGCTGAGGGAGTACATCAAGGGCAATAGATTCTTGCTTAACTGACTTTCTTTTCCAAATTAATTTTATCTATTTATTTTATGTACTTATGCATGAAGCAAAGTTTTGAAACAGATGCACAAAGTATATGAATAATGGGTTAAGGCATCATTATTATTGGAGAACAAGTATTTTGTATCCATTCTTAACATTTTTCAGGAGTCCAGTATGTCATCAGCTAGCAACACCATGCTCTCCAATAGGGCTCTTGCTGAAAACAGACCAGGGACTTTAACTCCAAAGGCAAAGAGTAAAAGACTTAATCTGATAAAAAAAAAAGGGGGGGGGGAAATATTCTTAAATTCATTTAGCCAACTTCTTGTCAAAACTGGAATCAACAAGCTGAATGAAGACAGGATGCAAAGTAGACTTAGTAAAATGGAAGACAGAGATTCTGTTCACCTGAAAGAAGTCAGGCATAGAACTAAAGAACCTGACTGCAGATGGCCCCTCAGTACTATAAATTTCCTGTGAGTGTACTTACAATTAAGCTTTTTTCCCATGGATTCTAAGTGTCTTCACCTTCAGGTTTAATTCAGTTTGTAAATTTCCCTTGGCTTTTAATATGATTCCTGTCTGCTAACAAGTTTTCATACCCATATATACCAGCACTTGATCCTTACTATTTGTAAATATACAGATTCTGTTGTATTTTTGATTCATAATTATGAGAAGAAGAACTTGAATAGGTTTTATATTCCTGTCATAAACAATTTTTATGTAGTCAGTTCAATAGGAAGTAATCTAAGATGGGTCCACTATTAATCAACCTGTTTACAAAAGGCAAGTTGAGGCCTATAGAGAATAAGTAACTTGCCTAAATTACCAATCTTGGTAAAGCTAGGATTTGAACCAGGAAAGTTGGCTACATAATTCACATTACATTCTTTTTAAAATTAGTTTATTTTATTGTTATGTCAGTGGGTGTTTTGCCTGCTTGTTTTGTTTGTTGTTGTTGTTGTTGTTTGGTGTGGTTTTTTTGTGACCTTATTCCTTCAGTACCTACAGCAGCTAAAAGAGGGTATTAGATTTCCTAGAACTGGTTGTGAACTGCCTTGTGGATGCTAGTAATAAAATTCAGGTCTTCTGGAAGAAGTAGCCAGTGCTTTTAACTGCTGAGCCATCTCTCTCGCCCCTCATTCACATTCTTAACTAATAATTCCCTGGAAATAAATGAAATGGCATACAACTACAACATCCCACATTGTATGTTTAATCTCTGTGTGTACAAGGATACAGCCAAGCATGGTGACTCATGCTTTTAATCCCAGGGAGTGATGGCAGAAAGCAGAAAAGTATATAAGGTGTGAAGATCAGAAACTAGAAGCTTTTAGCTGGATAAGCTTTTAGGCTTTGAGCAGCACAGTTCAGCTGAGATTGATTTGGAGTAGGACTGAAAGGTTTCCAGTCTAAGGAAACAGGATCAGCTGAGGAGCTGATGAGGTGAGGTGGTTGTGGCTTGTTCTGTTTCTCTGATCTTCCAGCGTTCACCCCAATAACTGGCACTGGATTTGCTTTTATTAATAAGACCCTTCTAAGATTGCTGCTACACTCCTCCTTTTTTGGCTGCTCTCTTTTCACCCCTCCTTTTTTTTCTTTTTCCTCCTTTATATTCTCTTTCCTGCCAGTCCTGCCTATCCTTTCTCCTACCTTGCTATTGGCTAGTTCTTTATTAAATCATTAGGTGTTTTACACAAGCACAGTAACAGAGCTTCAAAGAGTTGAACAAATGCAACAAAAACAAAAGTATCACATCTTAAAATAATATTCTATCACAGATCCTGCAGCCCTGGATCCACAGGGCCGCCCCCTGACCCTGTATACAGCAGATCACAGATGGGGTGGATGCTGGGGTGGGCCAGGGTAGTTGCAGGGTTGGTCAGCCCACCAGCTCTCCCCTGTCTTTGTCACCAGAATGAGCTCTCCAGAATTGCTCTGGCTAGTTCACCCCTTACAGCCATGAGCAAGGGGTGGGGCCAATTCTCTAGCTTTCATGTACTCAGAGTTGGTTCTCTCACACCTACACCTTCACAGCCAGCTTTACTATGTTGTCTAGTCAAGATGTAGAAGCCACTCTCCTGAGTGCTGCAGCTGATGAGGGGCAGGACAGCCCTCCTGCTTTTAAAACCTCAAAGCCAGCTCTCCTATCTGTCTCATGCATTGATGGGCAGGGATGGGGAGGGAATCTCTCCCCAATACATGCTGCCTTAGGACAGGTGAGTAATGGGGATAGCTCTTCCATGCTCACAACTTCAGGGCTGGCTCAGATCCACCAATAGGGTTGGCTTTATTCTAGAAGATCAGAGTCTAGGATAAAGGACCAAAATTTAAGGGGGAAAAAAGGCCCTCCATATCATTAAGAATCAAGAACTCTTTCCAGATATGTTGGAAGTCATCAGTGTGGAAGTAGAAGGCTGCAGAAGGATATTAGCAACTTTCATCAACTTTTAGACATGTCCAGGCTTGATCTTGGCTCCTCTCAGAGCTGAAGAAAATCCTAATGTTCCTTTTGTTTACAAAAGGGTGTGGCTTTTGGAGAGGTGGTGATTGTTATCTTCAAGGGCAGTCTTTGTTCCAGTGTCTGGGTTTTGCTTTTTATATCAATTAAGTCTCACTCCCAGTGTTTGGGGGAGAGTATTTCTTGAATGGGTTGGAGGTATCATAAACTCTCAAAGAGTGACCAAAAAACTTGGCTTGCCTCTTATCTAGACAATGACCTTAGGTGACTTATGACCTTTCCTAGGAAGAAGAGAATAAGTGTCTCCTCATCCCAGATAGGGCACTGACCACAGAGCATAGTAATGATTCCACCAAAATCCTACTTGGTGAAACAGTGGGTTGATTGTGGTTCCTTATAGTAGTAGTATGGGTGAGAAGTTACTTACAGGAACATAGATGACTCTAAAGCAGCTGCATCACTGGAAAAAAAAAAAAAACACCCTAGTATGGGTGACCACTCATGAAAACCTCATCCCTGGAGCTCTCTACATGATTTGCAGGCTGCTTGGCTAGTGGGAGAGTTCCTTTCCATAAAATTGTTAATTATTTTATAACCTTCCAGCAGGGCCTTGTAAATCCTCTAAGTCTTGAAAGTTGTGAGTCCTTTACTTCCTAAGCCTTGAAGTTTATTTACTCCCCAAGCCTTAATTTGCTTCTCTCCAGGGTGGTATACTTCAATTCAAAAGACATTACTACCCAACATGTATCACATACAGCTCACATCTTTCTTTTTCTAGTGATCTCAGTTATTAGAGACTGAGGAAATCAACCTAACAGTTGATCTTAGGCATATGGGAGCCCAGTGCCAGCTTCTAAAACTTTCCTTTCAAGGATGGAGCCAACTGTCTATATGAGTGCCCATATAAATTATTCTTGCCTAACAGAGTCAATTATTAATACAGTTCCTGGAGGTCCCTATTATTTTTCCATGGAAAATAGTGGGCTTCTAATCTAGGCATTGACTCACTTCCTCAACTTTATTCCTTACCCTTTTCTTAACTGTATGTTGTTATTTCAGTTTAGCCCTTCCATAGGCACTGTACCATCCATTCTATCCCAGCAATACCTAGTCCTACCATTTGATCATTCCAGTTGGGGTCTCTCCATGGAACAAGTTGACTCAGTGAGAAGCTAAGATTAATGGTATATTATTACAGTTGACATAATGCTGGCATGTATCTCAAATAGAGTTTTTTCATTAGAAATAATTACAGATGGGTCCCTTTAAGTGAGTCCAAAGGATATGGTTATACCCTTGAATTCCTGGTTCTTCAGAAAATTTATACAATATTCTCTGCATTGTCTTAAGTCAGCATTGGAATGAAACCTGGACCATCACAGCATTTCCAGTTTCATTGACTTCCCATTGGAGTAGGCACATAAAGTTTAGGAGATTAAAGCTGAATAAGCAGACATGGCTTTAATAAGAATAGACCAATGGATTTATTTAGCCTAGGAAGAAGCTGTCCTGGATGAGTGGGTTTAGGATGGTGCCATGATTTCTGTGGACAGGATTTGAAAATGGAAAAGTAGATCAGGTTGCAGCCACCTGGTTAGAGAATCATGCAGAACAATGGCATTATAGGTCAGGTTTGTCTTGTAGAGCAATACATATCTGGACAAAAGGCACTTAAGACTATCAGTTTTTCTCTTAACCAAAGAGATCAACCTGGGAGACAATACTGCAGTTTAAGATCCCAATTTTAGGCCACATTGCTTCATCTTACTATTTGTACTGGGAACAAACTGCATTATAGAAATGAATTAGGGTCTCCTTTTTGAAAAAGTCTGTAGAGAGACTACTTTTGTCTGTTTGTGAATGCATCACAGAGGTGCGTAGGTTGAGATTACTGAGAGTCCCAGAGCTTTAAAGAAATTTTTAAAAAAAAAAAAAGGAGGCGACTGTAAATGTAAAGAGATGGCTTTGTGGTCAAGAGCACATACTATTCTTGCTGAGGATCTCAGTTCTGTTACCAACACCCAAGAAAAGAGTACCTTACCTTTGAAGCTGAGGGAAAGCCTCAGTCTAGGTTCTTGGCTACTGAGAAGGGAGAACAACTCCCCTATTCTGATATCACACTGGTGACAGTATCTTGGGATCTGTTTTGCAGCCTGGCAATGGCTGTTCCAATGATCAGAGCCTTCCAAAATCTTCCAATGCCCAAAAATAATGCAGAGTTGTCTCCCAGATGCTGCATCCCTGATTTTTACAGATCCCATTCTACCTTGTATTAGCTAACTGAAGGCACTCCAGTGCCCTCAGGAATGGAACTTGATAATCTTGCTTTTAATCCCCAACTAATCTTAGATTTCCTGAAGTTTGTCAGTAGTCTAAATTAGGCTAACCTAGGAATTTGACACTTGCCCTACTTAATTGATAAGCACACTTTAAATTGTACATGTGGAGGCCCACAAAGGTTCCTAGTGAGATCTGAGCTTGTTTTACCCAGCAGAGCTGCATTAGAGGATTGCTTAACCATGTGCATGGTTACCAGGTGTTTGAAAGGGTCTGCACTTGGCTGTGCTAAGGGGAGGTCTTTTGCTCCACCCCTTGGCATTCCTGCAAAAAGCCCTTTAGAAGAGACACAGGGGGTGGTGGGTTTTGATCCAGGCCCTCCTGAAGCTATCTTGTATTTCTATCTCTATCTTTCCCCCCTCTATATTTCTATCTAAATATTTCTCACTTTTCTCTCCTCAAGAGTACCCTGGGGAAAAACTGGGAGCGGGTCTCCCACAGATGACACCATGAACAGTGACTTGGTGAAAGTGGGGAGAGGGCCCTGTGGGAAGCAGTTGGACATGTCTGGTTTTGTAGTAATAATCAAGGCAGAGGTATTTTATCCTCGGGAATAAAAGTAAGGCTGCAGCAAGTGCCTCTCTCTCTCTAGGCTTCTCTCTCTCTCTCTCTCTCTCTCTCTCTCTCTCTCTCTCTCTCTCTCTCTGTCTCAGATATTTAGAGTAAGATAGAATATATGAATATTGGGTTAAAAATATAGTTTAAGAAAAAATTTAGGATAAGATAAGCAACAATATAGAGGAATGATGTCCTTCATTTTCCAACTATGATGCTATGAATGAAAAAAAAATCCTGGGGAAGAATGAGAAAAATCTATCAAAGATGAGAAAAAATGGGCAGAAAAAGATTCCTGTGGTAGTTTTTGGCCTGTAAACAGTTTAAGTTCTGAGACCTGAGTGGCAAAGGAAAAAATTTTCCTCAGGCAGATGCAGGTGAAATAAAACTTTTCACTCAGCTGACGCTGCCACTGTATGAAAACATCTTACAATCAAAATTAGTTTCTGTTTGGCCATGAAGCCAAAGAGAACAGAGGTCTTAGGAAAATCTTAGTAATCTCTCTATAAAATACTAAAAGCTTTTCAGACCCTTTCTTTCTCAAAATTTTTCTCTTTCTGAAAGGACAACAATTTCACCTGGAAACAACATCTATCAGTATGGAAAAGGCACCTGTAATTGCCCTAAGAAAAAAAAAACAAAGAAGTTGTTGGGATATGGCAAATCCTCTCTGCTAGTCCTCTCTCCCCTTCAAGCCAGTATTTTAAAAAAGCAGCTAGGTGCAGAGAATTCACAGAGTTGCTGAGGCTGCATGGCTGTTGCAGAATGCTTGGTTGAGCCAGGCTGGAGGAGAAGAGCATGGGTTCTGAGCTGCAGCACAGGCATCAGAGACTTTGCATCTTGGAGGAGGGGACAAGCAGAGACAAAAGAGATCTATCAGGGAGAAAACCTTTTTGAAAAAGCTTTTGTTTCAAGAGCTTTCATTTTCTTTCACTGACCCAATAAGGTGGAAGCAAACCCTGAGGGGTTTTTGCTTCTGACACCAAAGTGCTGATCCATAAGCATGCAGGCAGATAGAAGTGGCCCAATCTGGGGACAATGAAGGAAAAACATCTATCACTTGATCTTGATTTTCAGTATGAAAACAGACTGTGTGAAAGAAAGTTTTCCACTGGACCCAGAAAGGCAACCTAGGAAATGTAGTTTGAAAAGTAGCTGGGAAGTGTAGTATGTAACATATCAGCATCACAATAGAGAAATGCAGTATGGTAAATGTGGTTTTTCAGCTCAAAATGGTGATACTGCCCCAAAACTTTTTTTCAGCTCAGAATGCAATTTCTTTTCAAAGCAATGTTAGAAAGCTTAGTCTTACCTCCTGAGAACTAGAACAGGTGAACAACTTGCCTCTAAGGAAATAATTAAAATGCTAATACTGTTTGTCTGCAAGCTACTTTGAAATCTTTTAGAAAACAAGGGAAAATGGTCTTTACACTGGGAAATTGCCTTGGGTGTGAAAAAAGCTTATGGGACTGAGTTGTGCTTAAGATACAAGAGGGAAACCTTGGCATCATTAAAAGAACCCGTGGTAATCTTTAAAAGCAGCTTTAAAAAATTAAAAAGAGGGAAATTTACCTGTTATACCTCAGCTAAGTTTAAGAGGCACTGAAAAATTAGTCCCTGACTTCAAACTCTCAAGAAAACTTTCAGAATGATATCAAAGCTGAGTATAAACTCTGAACTTTAGAAATTATGTGCATACTTTCTGTCTTGTAATAGTTCAGTTGAGAAACCTCTGGATGTTTGCTAAAGGTTGTAAAGTAGTCCTATAGAATTTGCTTTTGAATATAAGTTAGTTCTGTTAAGAGATTCTTTCTAGCCGGGCAGTGGTGGCGCACACCTTTAATCCCAGCACTCAGAAGGCAGAGGCAGGCAGATCTCTGTGAGTTCGAGGCCAGCCTGGTCTACAAAGTGAGTTCCAAGAAAGTCACAAAGCTATACAGAGAAACCCTGTCTTGAAAAACCAAAGAGAGAGAGAGAGAGAGAGAGAGAGAGAGAGAGAGAGAGAGAGAGAGATTCTTTCTAGATGTTTGTTAATAGAGTTTCCTCTTGAATATTAGTTTGGTAAATACTTTTTCTAAGGAATCTCTTTTAAATAAGTGCTAAAGTCTTTTAAATAGTCCTATGTATATAAAGTCCTTGTATATAAAGTCTGTAAAATATCTCTATGGAGTTTCCTTTTGAATATGAGTCTGTAAAAAGTATAAATAAGTATATGTTGAATGTGGGTTTGTGAAGGGTGTAAATGTTGAATGTAAGTTTGTAAAACATGTAAATGTTAAATGTAAGTTCACACTAGAATTGTTTTTATTACTCCAATATCTATCTAGACAGATTAGGTAACAATTTTTAAAGAAATATGTTTTGTATTCAGATATATTTGAACACTTTTTATGATAGCCCAAAATATAATTAACAACAGTGTCATAATTAGGAGAGCTTTTTCTTAGAAGTTTCCACTCCTTCTGTTTCTGTATATAAAGAGGTATGTCTCCCACAAATGGATAAGCCTTTCCCAACAGAGTTAGTTTGTAAAAGTGTATTTATAATTAGCATGGGGTTTTGCTTACTGGAGTGGACACTGAAATGATTTGAAATGACTTGTTTTCTTCTGGGAATCAAAATAGTCTCTTGAAAGCTTCATTGAACATCTGTTAGGAGAGAGTTTTAATCCAGGAAAAGGGCTTGATGCATCTGAAACTTCTGTAATCACCTTAGACCTATTCCAAGAAGGATATTCCATCTTTGTTATCCTCTACTCCTTTATGGGAGGTGTGGCAGCTATGGAGATCACTGTGAATGTTTGCAAGCTCAGTATGGATCTAGGCCAGAGCTGAGTTAATCTCTGAACCAACTCCAACCAGAGGATGTTAGTCAAAGATGGGCAACTTTCTTCTTGATAGCTTCAAACTGAAGCCAGAATATGCTTGATGGAAAGTGTATCTCCATGATAGGTAAAGGAAGATCAATCAAGGAGAATGACTTAAGATGGCCAGCCACACTCTTAGGAGCCTGAGGGGCCTTCATTATATCAAGAAGGGGGAGTTGTTGAGGCCCACAAAGGTTTCCTGCTGAGATTTGAGCCTGTGTTACCCAGCAGAGCTGCATTAAAGGATTGCTTGACCACGAGCATGGTTACCAGGTGTTTGGAAGGGTCTGAACTTGACTGTGCTTGATGGAGGTCTTTTGCTCCACCCCTTGGCATTCCTTTAAAAAGCCCTTTAGAGACAGGGGCTGGTGGGTTTTGATTCAGGCCCTCCTTAGGCTATCCTGTGTTTCTATCTCTATCTCTCCCCACTCTATATTTCTATCTAAATATTTCTCATTTCTCCCTACTTAAGAGAACCCTGGGGGGAAAGTGGGAGTTGATCTCCCACAACTATACATGGAAACTTTGGTCCCACACTTGTTAAAAAAGGACACAAAGAAGAAATTCACTGTGCATTGTAGAAGCTGAGCACTACTAGGTATGAGAAATGAGGGCCAGGAGCAAATCTTGATCCCAGAAAGTTTATTGCCCTTTGATGGCCTTAAGGGACTCATTGTTATAATGCAGCTGGAGGGTAAGCCTTTGAAAGTTGTTTTCCTTTCTCAGAAACTATCCCCAGGATCTATCATTTTTCCTAACATCTAGTATGTCATCATTAAATAATTTTGCCTGGGTAAGGGGGCAACATGTTATAACAACTATAGAGTCAGACTCAAGAAAAGTTCTTTCAAATCAAGGATGGTCCACTTCTAGCTATTGCATCTCTCTGATTCTTATCTATACAATGATAACACTAAGAATTCATACTGTCCACAGCTACGAAGTCTACATGACAAATGCTAATGGTAAATATTCACATTAGAATATATACACACACATACATACACACACACACACACACAGAGGGGGAGAGAGAGAGAGAGAGTTTATTTTTCTTTTTATTGTCACTGGTTTTCTTTCTTTCTTTCTTTTTTTCTTTTATAATCTTTTTTTCCATTTCTATTTCTTTTTTTAAATTATATTTGTGTTTTAATTTTACATATCAGCCATGGGTTCCCCTGTCCTCTCCCCTCCCGCCCCCGCCCTCACCTTCCCCCCCATACCCCTCCCTCCATTCCCATATCCTCCAGGGCCAAGACTCCCCTAGGGATTCAGTTCAACCTGGTGGATACAGTACAGGCAGGTCCTGTCACCTCCTTCCAGGCTGAGCAAAGTGTCCCTGTGTAAGCCCAAGGTTCCAAACAGCCAGCTCATGCACTAAGGACAGGTCCTGGTCCCACAGCCTGGATGCCTCCCAAACAGTTCAAGCTATTCAATTGTCTCACTTATCCAAGAGGGCCTGATCCAGCTGGGGGCTCCACAGCCTTTGGTTCATAATTCATGTGCTTCCATTAGTTTGGCTATTTGTCCCTGTGCCTCTCCAATCTTCATCTCAACAATTCACGCTCTTACAGTCCCTCCTCTTTCACGACAATTGGACTCCTGGAGCTCCACCTGGGACCTGGCCAAGGATCTCTGCATCCACTTCCATCAGTTATTGGATGAGAGTTCCAGCACAACCATTAGGGTGTTTGGCCATCTGATCACCACACTAGGTCAGATCAGGCTTTCTCTCGACCATTGCCAGCTGTCTACAGAGGATGTATCATTGTGGATTTCTGGGGACCTCTCCAGCACTCTGCCTATTCCTGTTCTCATGTGGTCATCATTTATCATGGTCTGTTTTGCCGTGTTCTCCCTTTCTGTTCTTGATCCAGCTGAGATCTCCTGCTCCCCTTAGAATGGATAAAGAAAATATGGTACATATGCACAATGGAGTACTACTCTGCAGAGAAAATCAATGACATCATGAGGTTTGCAGGCAAATGGATAGATCTAGAAAAAATCATCCTGAGTGAGGTAACCCAGACTCAGAAGGACAAACATGGCATGCACTCACTCATAGGAGGATACTAGATGTAAAACAAAGATGACTAGACCGCTACAAAACTCCTGGGAGGCTACCTAGAAAACAGGACCCTAGAAAAGACACAGGGATCACCCAATGACAGATAAATGAATGGGATCTACATGAACAACCTGGACAACAGTGGGAGTAATGAAGGGCAAGATTTGAGGGAAAGAAAGCTTAGGGGAGCAGGAGATCCCAGCTAGATCTTCCTTTCTTTTTTTGAGACAGGGGTTCTCTGTGTAGCTTTGGTGCCTGTCCTGGATCTCACTCTATAGACCAGACTGGCCTCAAACTCTCAGAGATCTGCCTGGCTGTGCCTCTGGAGTGCTGGGATTAAAGGTGTCCACCAACAACAACCAGCAGTCACTGGTTTTCTTTATGGATCTCTGAGAAGATCATTCAAGCTGGGCTCTGAGGACAACCATTCAAGTAAGGGATAAAAGGAAGGATGGAAGAGTGAGAGGTAAATTTCAGACAAGAAATATTAGGAAGTACAAGGCACATTGTTTTGGCTGGAGAGATGGCTTCATAGTTAAAAGCACATACTGCTCTTGTGGAGGGCCTGAGTTCTGTTCACAGCACCCATCCATGTAGGGCACCTTGTCACTAAAGTTCCAGGGAATCATATTCCCTCTTTCAACCTCTGTGGGTATCTGCATTTGTGTGCATACTTATGTGTGCACACACACAATAATTTATATATATATATATATAATATATAAAGATACTGCTGAGTAATGATATGATACCGGGCAATACCAGCTGCCTTCTGTGTATTCATTACAGCTCTTCCCAAGGTTGGATTCCTCCACATTTTGCACTCCTCATGTACATCATCCTATCTGCTTCACAAAAGAGGGCTTCAGTTAATACAGGCTTTGTGCAATTTCATACTTAGCTACATCTTCAGCCTTTGTGTTAGTATTGCAAATTACAACTTCAGCATTCACCAAGGCTAACTCATATACTTCAGGTCACACAAAGGAGCTGGAACTTGGGCTCTGCTGCAGTTTCTATTCTCTTTGGAACACTCAGATGAGACCTAGGTAAGAGTTTAGAGAGTATCAAATCCAAGTGTCTCATCAAATTTCACTCTCTAAGCCTGGCAGAGTATGAAAGGCACTTATGAAGTGTGAAATAAAAGGCTTCAGTTGGCTGAAAGCAAAGGCTGAAAAGGTCTCAGCCACAGGTTTTCTCCAAGAGTTGTCATTGGTGAATATATATACTGACAAGAGAGCAGATGTCAAAGGGGGCTCCTAGTTTACTAAGGAGCTTGTATGTTTCAGGTTCAGTCCTATGTGCCCTCATTTAGTCATCAGTCATCCCTACTGAGCCAGATATTGTAATTCTAATCAGCGTAGATAGATGAGGGGGAGTCAGGAAGAGAAGTAGAGTGCCTGGTGTCTTTATGGGCCATAAAGACACAACAGGATTGTTAGCTTGGAACATCCAGGCTCAGAAGAAAGTCCCTATCTTTCCTCTCACACATGTTAGGGATATGAGAAAAATTACAGGCAGGATTTCTAATGAGAATCAAAGAGAAGAGAATCTGTGGAAGAAGCTTGTTGTTGCTGTTTTGAGACTTGGCCTCACTATGTAGCCCTGGCTGTCCAAGAATAAAGGTGTATGCCACCATACCTGTCAGGAAGAAGCTTTTAAATTAAATTAAGTTTTGTTATTTAGATAACATGAGTCCACTGAAACAGGTGATGACTGCTTGAGAAGGGAGAATTTCTTTCAGTTCCCCCAAAGGAAAGGCACATGTCTTAAAGGACTATGTGGGGTAGCAGGAGGGAGAAATGAAATTAGGGAACTTTTCAGAGCAATGAAACAGGAGCAAGGTGGGCAGGTATGGGGTGGCTGACTTTGGATAATTTCAGTCTTTTACTTTTATTCTCATTGCTGTTTTTTCTTTCTCTCTCTTTTGAGTCCTAGTCTTGATTTGTAGCCTTTAATTCTTAATCCTCTTGCCTTAGCTTCCTTATGCTGAGAATAAGGAGTACTCATGCGAGGCTTCAGTAAGGTATTCTAGCTGTCTGTTAAGGCCCCAGGATGAATAGAACAGCAGACTTTGTTCCACAATGTTAGATTCTTAGTAAGCAGCTTGTGCTTTGATCTGATGATCCACACTTGGAAAACAAATTGGCTAATTCTGGTGTGGGGAGCATCTTAGTCAAAGTTCTATTGTTGTGAAGAGACACTATGTCCATGACACCTCTTATAAAGGAAAACTTTTAATTAGGGATGGTTTACATTTTCAGAGGTTCACTCCATTATTATCACAGCAGGAAGCATGGCAGCATACAGGCAGACATAGAACTAGAGAAGTAGCTGAGAGTTTTACATCTAGATTGGCAGGCAGCAGGAAGACATTGGGCCTACCTTGATCATTTGAAACCCCAAAGCTCACCCTCAATAAAGCCACACCTATCCCAACAAGGCCATACCTACTCTAATAAGGCCATACCTACTCTAACAAGGCCACGCTTTCTAATCCCTGTCAAGTAGTGCTACTCCCTAATTACCAAGCATTCAAATATATGAGCTTATGGGGCCATTCCTGTTCAAATCACCACAGGGAGCATCCTTACAAGGTCAGCAAGGCTTTGGATGTCAGAATATCAGAAACCTGGTGAGTATACAACGGAAATGTTCAGCAAGGTCTATAGGCTACACTACAAAACAGCCTTAAAAAGTACAAATAACACTGCTGCTGGGTAGCCTCTATATTCTGGAGTAGAAATCAACACCAGGAAAGAGCACTTGGTGGGATTAACATCATTTGGAGATGTTCTCAGCATTCTGACAGTGAGTAATTGCGAATAAGTGACCCAAGTAGATAAATAATTGAAATTAAATGAGATTAATCAGAATAAACTCTGTTATTCTTGAATCAGGACTGTCAGAATGTCATTTGCTAATATGGAGAAGTGTGTGTGTAAAGAGTTCCAATACATGAACCACACAAATATCACAGAGGCATGCAACACACACACACACACACACACACACACACACACACACACACGCACACACACACGCACACACGCACACACGCACACATGCGCGCGCGAGACAGAGAGAGAGAGAGAGAGAGAGAGAGAGAGAGAGAGAACCACACACCAATTATGTTCATGAAGAAATAAGCATTTAACTTTCCAGATTACCAGGAAATGATGCTATGGCAAAGAACTGAAGGGATTGGCTTTAGATTTCTCATAGGTATGCATGGAAATGGAATCTACCTACTCTATCACTTATCTTTAATATAATTTGTTCTATAACTAATTAAAGGGAAAGAAACTGACTCCCTTATATATGTCTCTGGTTCTAGCCTCTCCCTGCCCTAGAATCTTTTCACCATCCTCTATACCAACCACCTAGAATGAATGTGATTTGCTTTAACTCCTTCTTTCAAAAAACACTCCTATGTCCTGGTAACAACTTAAAGCCACATACTCTGCTCTGGCATCATCAAGTGTGTCTTCTTCACAACACTCCTTACTGGTAAGGATCAGTGGGGAGGTGGTGTGGGGAAGGTCAAGTAAAAGAAAAATCAAGTGTAAAAGAAAAAATGGACATGAACCCAAGTACTACTGGGGGGGGCAACCACACAAGGGCAAGGTTTGAGATTTTAATAGTGAAATCCAACAGTACATTTAAATAGCCCTAATCAGAGATAAAAGAAACACTCTAATAAATTAATGTGGCTACACAAGTACAATGTACATATTAAATTAAGTAAAATCCTTTGAGTGAAAGTAGTGAATTCACTTTGGATAAATTTAAAATCTTCATATAAAGAGCAAAGCATGTAAGGGATTTTTAAAAATAAATCCCTAAGGCCAAGGGAAGCCAGGTTTCCATTGTGAACCACAAGCAGCAAAAACAGATAAGGAAAATATTTTTTTTTCTTTAAACTACACACATCTGGTTTTGATTCTTGCATTTTGCCAGGGTAGAGGCAAAATCTTTTTGTTTCAGGGATACTATTTTGACATGCTGGAGATGAGTGAGATAAAAGATTCCACCATCAGTTGAGGAAACTATCCACACAAAAACACAACTCTCATCTCAAAGGGGATTAGACATCGTTCAATCTGGAGACAAATATGAGTGACCATGGCCCAGCAACACAGATTTAGGTAAACCCAAATTCCATGTTCCCTTGGGGAAGTAGTTTCATGAAGTTGTTATAGTAACAGAACAAAGAAAGTCATGAATCAAGGTACCTTTTAAATGCATTTAACATAACATCAGAAAGATGGTTACAGCCAAGTTGAGAAATCTCAGCTATAGTCCTGAGATGCTGCCTGATGACATTCTTAGCCCTTTTATTGGTGGAATCTAGGGTTTGATGATATATTTTAAAAGGTTTTATCTGTTAGTCATGGGATGTTAGGTCCAATACAGAGCTGAGTAAGGAATGACTATTTAGGGGGGGCTACGGATAGCCCATGATAAATTGTAATTAGACTTTGAACCTGCAACATTCTAACATCTCCCATCAGTTGATCAACAAACACAAAACTGAATAAGCCTTTTCAGACACAGTTGCTTTTCAGGATTTCTGGTCCATAAAACCTATTTGACACTAGAGCAATGTGATGGAGTTAGACAAAGCACTTCTTTTTATCACTTAGCTCATAAGAGAATGATAGATATGTGGTGGTATTGTGTTCCCTGAAATATGGTGCACCCTAATAAACTTATCTGGAGTCAGAGACAGAACAGCCACAATATTAAACATGAGGATAGGCAGTGGTAGCACACGCCTTTAATCCTAGCATTCCAGAGGCAGAAATCCATCTGTTCAAGGATACAGCCAAGCATGGTGACTCACACCTTTAATCCCAGGAAGTGATGTCAGAAAGCAGAAAGGTATATAAGGCATGAAAAACAGGAACTAGAAGCATTTGGCTGGTTAAGTTTTTAGGCTTTTGAGCAGCACAGTTTAGCTGAAATTCATTCTGGATGAGGACTCAGAAGCTTCCAGTCAGAGGAAACAGGATCAGTTGGGGAACTGGCGAGGTGAGGTAGCTGTGGCTTGTTTTGCTTCTCTGACCTTCCAGCATTCACCCCAATAACTGGCCTCAGGTTTAATTTTATTAATAAGTACTTTTAAGATTCATGCTACATCATATGAAAAGAAATTGCAAAAGAAAAACTTTCATTACTGAGAGAAATTGATTTTAGTAAATATAATCCATCTGCAGGTGAGACATCTATAGTACTGATCATATTTTAAACATATTAATGTTTAACATATTAATCTACTTTGTCATGGGCAGTGTTATACCACACACATATTGCTCATGTAAGAAGAGTCCTTGTTCCATGCTTGAGAACCAGGCACTTGGTCACACATGTGGAATTTCTTCTTCAAAGACCACAAATCAGATAAATGAAAAGAATTAGGATCATATATGTTTCAGTGGTTAATTACACCTCCAATAAAAGAGCACTTAGAAGTAGGAGAGAAGTGTGTCTTTCCTAACAAGGATCTTGACCAGGGCCATGTTGGTGATCCCTAATCAAAGAAGCATCATTGTCCATCACACCATCAAAATTAGCAATAAGTGTTTGGCTCTAAAATACACAGGAAAATGGATGAAGCTAGGCATCAAGCACCCAAGGAGTACGTAACTGTTAAAACAAAAACAAATTGGAGACTACTAAATGCTTAAAGAAGAAATTATACCAATTTTAAACAATCTCTTTTAAAGGGTAAACACAGAAAGAATTTTTCCTAAATCATTGTATGAGGTGCCAGCATTTTCAGAATTTGAAAAAGAGATAAAGACACAGCAAGAAAACTAAAAACCAATGACTCTCATTAACATAGTGGTGAAAAGCCTCAAGAAAATATTAACAAACTGAATATCACAATTTATAAAAAGGATTATTCACCATGATGAAGTAAGATTAATTCTAGGTATGCAAAGGTTAGTTTATCTGGAAAAACGTCAGTATAATCTGTTACTTAGGAAGAAAAATCATGTTGTGTGAACATATACAAAAATGACATTTGAGGACCAGAGGTGAGTGCCTGGGGTTATAGTCAGAGAGGCAGCTGCCCTTGAGTCCCACCACTGGACACAGGCCATCCCGGGAGGACCTGACCAACTTGGCCCCAGTTTCCGGCCAATCAGCGGGCCCTGCGGGAAGGCTCCCCTTTTCCAAGACTGCAGGCAGATACTGCAGTCTCCACACCCTGCTCCCACACCCATTTGCCAGAGACTCCAGCCACTTCCTGAGACTCAGAGACCAACCCCCAGCTCCCATCTGGACCAGAGGTGAGTACCTGGGGTTATAGTCAGAGAGGCAACTGCCCCTGGGTCCCATCGCTGGACACAGGCCATCCCGGGAGGAACTGCCAAACTTGGCCCCAGTTTCCGGCCAATCAGCAGGCCCTGTGGGAAGGCTTCCCTTTTCCAAGACTGCAGGCAGACTCTGCAGTCTCCACACCCTGCCCCCACACCCATCTGCTGGAGACCCCAGCCACTTCCTGAGAATCAGAGACCAGCACCCGGCTTCCATCCTGCCCCAGAACTCCCATCTGTACCAGAGACCAGAGGAACTCCCATCTGGACAAGAGACCATAGGAACTCCTATCTGGACAAGAGGAGCTCCCATCTGGACAAAATAAGGAGACCCCAGGGTTTCCTTAATCTGTCAGCTCTCTCTGGAAAAAGCACACTGATAAGACCAAGAACGAACCCAAAAGGAGATGGGCAGACGTCAAGGCAGAAGTACATACAACAAAATAAAGAGCAATACAGCATCACCGAACCCTAGCCCTTCTCCAACAGCTAGACTTGAACATCACAGAATGGAAGAAGCAGAAGAAAACAACCTTATAAGCAACATCATGAAGAGGCTAGGGCCTTATATAGAAGAAATCACAAAATAAAGTAGAGGAACAGACAAACAAAAAATGGGAAGAACGCTATAAAAAACTAGAGGAAAGGAAAATTAAAGCAAAAGAAAACAATAAGTCCTTGAAAGAAAATCATGAAAAAGCAAGGGACACAGTCCAAGACCTGAAGAGGGAAATAGAAACAACAAAGAAGACACTAGCAGAAGGAATGCTGGAAATAGAAAATCTGAGTAAACAAACAGGAACTTCAGAGGCAAGTATAACCAACAGACTGCAAGAGATGGAAGAGAGGATCTCTGGTGTTGAAGATATGGAAGAAAATAGATTCATCGGTCAAAGAAAACACTAAAACCAACAAAGTCATGACCCAAAATGTCCAAGAAGTTTGGGACACCATGAAAAGACCAAACCTACGAATAATAGGGATAGAGGAAGGAGAAGAATACCAACTCAAAGGCACAGAAAATATATTCAACAAGATCATAGAAGAAAATTTTCCCAACTTAAAGAAGGAAATGCCTATGAAGATACAAGAAGCCTATAGAACACCAAACAGATCAGATCCCCAAAAAAAGTCCCCTTGCCACATAATAATTAAACAACTAAATGTACAGAATGAAGAAAGAATATTAAGGGCAGCAAAGAAAAAGGCAAGTGACTTATAAAGGCAAACCCATCAGAATAACACCTGATTTCTCAATGGAGACTTTGAAAGGCAGAAGGACCTAGACAGATATAATGCAGACACTAAGAGACCATGGATGCCAGCCTAGACTAAATATACCCAGCAAAACTTTCAATCATCATAGATGGAGTGAACAAGACCTTCCAAGACAAAACAAGATTTAAACAATACTTGTCCACAAACCCAGCCCTACAGAAAGCACTAGAAGGAAAATTCCAAACTAAGGAAGGCAGATACACCCATGAAAACACAGGCAATAGATAACACCACAGCAGTAAAACCCAAAGAAGAGAAGTACACACACACTACCGCCAAAAAATAAAAATTAACAACAGGAATGAACAATCACTGGTCATTAATATCCCTTAATATCAATGGACTTATTTCACCTATAAAAAGACACAGACTAACAGAATGGATATGAAAACAGGACCCATCTTTCTGCTGCATACAAGAAACACACCTCAAATTGAAAAACAGACACCTCCTAAGAATAAAACGCTGGGAAAAGACTTTCCAATCAAATGGTCTTAAGAAGCAAGCTGGTGTAGCCATCCTAATATCCAGCAAAATAGACTTCAAACTAAAATCAATCAAAAGAGATGATGATGGACATTACATACTCATCGCAGGAAAGATCCACCAACATGAAGTCTCAATTCTGAACATTTATGCCTCAAACACAAGGGCACCCATGTATGTAAAATAAACATTACTAAAACTTCAATCACATATAAAACCCCATACATTAATAGTGGGAGACTTCAACACTCCACTTTCACCTCTGGACAAATCGGCCAAATTGAAACTTAACAGAGACATAATGGACTTAACTGATGTTATGGCTCAAATGGAATTAATCAATATGTACAGAACATTCCACCCAAACAAAAAAGAATATACCTTCTTCTCAGCACCCCATGGAACCTTCTCTAAAATCAACCACATACTTGGCCACAAAGCAAATCTCAACAGATACAAAACAATTGGAATAACCTCCTGTGTTCTATCAGACTACCATGGTTTAAAGTTAGATTTCAACAACAGAAAAAACTTACAGAAATCCTACAATCTCATGGAAACTGAATAATGCTCAACTGAATCACCAATGGGTTAAGGAAGAAATAAAGAAAGAAATTAAAGACTTCCTAGAAATCAATGAAAATGAATACACCACATACCCAAACTTATGGGACACTATGAAAGCAGTCCTGAGGGAAATTCATAGCACTGAATGCCCACATAAAGAAGCTGGAGAAATCTCATGCTAGTGGCTTGACAGCATACCTGAAAGCCCTTGAACAGGAAGAAGCAAAGTCTCCCAGGAGGAACAGATGCCAGGAAATTATCAAATTGAGAGCTGAAATCAATAAAATAGAAATAAAGAGAACAATACAAAGGATTAATGAAATAAAGAATTGAATCTTTGAGAAGATCAACAAGATAGACAAGCCCTTGTCCAAACTAACCAAAAGACAGAGAGCATCCAAATTAAGAAAATCAGAAATGAAAAGAGGGACATAACAACAGACAATGAGGAAATCCAGAGAATCATCAGGTCATACTTCAAAAACCTCTACTCCACAAAACTGGAAAATCTAAAAGAAATGGATAATTTTCTCGATAGGTACCACATACCTAAGTTAAATCAAGACGAGATAAACAATTTAAATAGTCCAATAACCCCTAAGGAAATAGAATCAGTCATTAAAAGTCTCCCAAGCCCAGGACCAGATGGTTTCACTGCAGAATTCTACCAGATCTTCAAAGAAGACTTAATACCAATACACTTTAAATTGTTCCACACAATAGAAGCAGAAGGTATAATACCAAACTCCTTCTATGAGGCTACAATCTTCCTGATTCCTAAACAAAACAAAGATGCAACAAAGAAAGAGAACTACAGACCGATCTCCCTCATGAATATTGATGCAAAAATACTCAATACAATTCTGGCAAACAGACTCCAAGAACACATCAAAACAATTTTCCACCATGATCAAGTAGGCTTCATCCCAGGGATGCAAAGGTGGTACAACATACGAAAGTCCGTCAATGTAATACACAATATAACCACTAGATGCAGAAAAGGCATTTGACAAAATCCAACACCCCTTCATGATAAAGGTCTTGGAGCAATCAGGAATACAGGGAACATACCTAAACCTAATAAAGGCAATCTACAGCAAACCAACAGCCAAGATCAAATTAAATGGAGAGAAACTCAAAGCAATACCACTAAAATCATGAACAAGGCAAGGCTGTCCCCTTTCCCCATACTTATTCAATATAGTACTTGAAGTTCTAGCCAGAGCTATAAGACAACACAAAGAGATTAAGGGGATACAAATTGGAAAGGAAGAAGTCAAGCTCTCCCTATTTGCAGATGACATGATAGTATACATGAGTGACCCCAAAAATTCAACCAAGGAACTGATGCAGCTAATAAAAACCTTCAGCAACGTAGCAGGATACAAGATCAACTCAAAAAAATCAGTAGCCCTCCTATATACAATAGACAAACAGGCTGGGAAGGAAATCCTAGATACATCACCCTTTACAATAGCCACAAATGATATAAAATACCTTGGGGTTACTCTAACTAAGCATGTGAAGGACCTATATGACAAGACTTTAAGTCCCTGAAAAAAGGAATTGAAGAAGATGTCAGAAAATGGAAATATCTCCCATGCTCATGGATAGGCAGGATTAACATAGTAAAAATAGCGATCTTACCAAAAGCAACACAATCCCTATCAAATTACCAACACAATTCTTCACAGATCTGGAAAGAATAATACTAAACTTCATATGGAAAAACAAAAAACCCAGGATAGCCAAAAGAATCCTGTACAACAAAACAACTTCTGGAGGCATCACGATCCCCGACCTCAAGCTCTACTATAGAGCTACAGTAATAAAAACAGCTTGGTGCTGGCATAAAATCTGACATGTGGACCAATGGAATCAAATTGAAGACCCTGACATTAACCCGCACACCTATCAACGTATAATTTTTGACAAAGAAGCCAAAAATGTACAATGGAAAAAAAAAAGCATCTTCAACAAATGGTGCTGGCATAACTGGATGTCAATGTGTAGAAGGCTGTAAATAGATCCATATCTGTCACCGTGCACAAAACTTAAGTCCAAGTGGATCAAAGACCTCAACGTAAATCCAGTTACTCTGAACCTGATAGAAGAGAAAGTAGGAAGTACTCCTGAATGCATTGGCACCCAAGATCACTTTCTAAATATAACACCAGTAGCACAGACACTGAGAGAAACAATCAATCAATGTGACCTGTTGAAACTGAGAAGCTTTTGTAGAGCAAAGGACACAGTCAACAAGACAAAGAGACAGCCTACAGAATGGGAAAAGGTCTTCACCAACCCCACATCTGACAGAGGGCTGTTATCCAGAATATATCAAGAACTCAAGAAATTAGACATCAAAATGCCCAACAGTCCAATTAAGAAATGGGCTATAGAACTAAACAGAATTCTCAACAGAGGAAGTTCAAATGGCTGAAAGACATTTAAGGAATTGTTCAACATCCCTAATTATCTGGGAAATGCAAATCAAAATGACTCTGAGATACCACCTTACACCTGTCAGAGTGGCTAAGATAAAAAACACAGAAGACAGCTTATGCTGGAGAGGATGTGGAGCAAGGGGAACTCTCCTCCACTGCTGGTGGGAATGCAAACTTGTATAGCCACTTTGGAAATCAATATGGTGCTTCCTTAGAAAATTGGGAATCCATCTCCCCCAAGACCCAGCTGGAGCACTCTTGGGCATATACCCAAGGAATGCTCAATCATACCACAAGGGCATTTGCTCAGCTATGTTCATATCAGCAATGTTTGTAATAGCCAGAACCTGGAAACAACCTAGATGCCCTTCAACTGAAGAATGGATAAAGAAAATATGGTACATATACACAATGGAGTACTACTCAGCAGAGAAAAACAATGACATCATGAGGTTTGCAGGCAAATGGATGGATCTAGAAAAAATCATCCTAAATGAGGTAACCCAGACTCAGAAAGACAAACATTGTATGTACTCACAGGATACTACATGTAAAACAAAGGATGACTAGACTGCAACTCACAGGTCCAGGGAGGCTACCTAAGAAAGACACAGGGATCACTCAACAACAGAGAAATGGATGTGATCTACATGAGCAAACTGGACATGAGAGGAGGTAATGAAGGACAAGGGTTGGGGGAAAGAGAGCTTAGGGGAGTAGGAGGTCCCAGCTGGATCAAGAACAGAGAGGAAGAACAAGGAAAAAGAGACCATGATAAATGAAGACCCTGTGGGAATAGGAAGAAGCAAAGTGCTAGAGAGGAACCCAGAAATCCACAAAGATACCTCCACAATAGACTACTGGCAATGGTCAAGAGAAAGCCCAAACTGACCTACTCTGGTGATTGGATAGTCAAACATCCTAATTGTCATGGTAGAACTCTCATCTAATGTCTGATGAAAGCAGATGCAGAGATCCATGGCCAGGCCCCACCCAGGTGGAGCTCCGGAAGTCCATTTGGTAAGAAAGAGCAGGAATCGTATGAGTGAAAGATGTTGAGACCATGATTGGAAAAAGCACAGGGACAACTAGCCAAACTAGTGGAAACACATGAACTGTGAACCAATAGCTGAGGAGCCCCCAACTGGATCAGGCCCTCTGGATAAGTGAGACAGTTGATTAGCTTGAACTGTTTGAACCAGGCAGTGGGACTGGGACCTGTCCTTAGTGTGTGAGCTGGCTTTTTGGAGCCTGGGGCTTATGCTGTGACACTTTGCTCGGCCTGGGTGAAGGGAGGAGTATAGTGATATTTTATTTGTACTGAAATGTGATTTTATTTGTGTATTAATAAAGTTGCTTTGGGGTCAGAGCAAGCCATAGCAGAAGCTGGGCGGTGGTGCACACCTTTAATCCCAGCACTTGGTAGGCATAGTTGGGTGGATCTCTGTGTGTCCAAGGATACAGCCTGCATGGAGACACATGTCTTTAATCTTAATACCAACCATAGAAGACCTGGAGGTCTGTACAGACAGGCAGTGACAAGGAGGTCATGTGGTTGGGTTTACAACCAATGAGAAGGCAGAACAGAAAGTCTATTAAAAAAAAAGAGAAAAACACAGGAAGTAGCTCTCTTGCAGAGAGGAAAGACAGCAGCAGTAGTGAAGGGTAAGGTTTTCAGCTCTCAACTATTGCTCTGACCTCTTGGCTATTAACTCTGTATCTGGCTCTGTGTTTCTTATTTAACAAGACAGTTACATCTACAGAGGAGGGGACTGGACCTGCCTGGTCTGAATCTACCAGCTGAGATGAATCCTCAGGGGAGTCCTTGCCCTGAAGGAGATGAGAATGGGGGGAGGGTGGGGGTGGGGGCGGGAGGAGGGAGGACAGGGGAATCTGTGGCTGATATGTAAAATTAAATTAAATTATAAAATTAAGGGGCTGGAGAGATGGCTCAGACTTTAAGAGCACTGACTGCTCTTCCAGAGGTCCTGAGTTCAATTCCCAGCAACTACATGGTGGCTCACAACCATCTGTAATGAGATCTGGCGCCCTCTTCTGTATACATAAAAAATAAATAAATCTTTCAAAAATTATAAAATTAAAAAATAATAATAATAAAAAGAAAAAGAAAAAGAAACAAAACCTGAGTAAAACTAAGTAAAGAAATATCCACATGATAGGAAGCCCTGGTGCTGTAAAAATGTCAGCACTTTGGTGTGTATATTCAGTGCAATTCAAATAAAAATGTCAACAATTACTTTGGATATTAATCAATTTATTCTAACCATATTACATGCCCCTGTAGTTCCAGCTCTCAGAAAGCAGAGGCAGGCAGAGTTCTGTGAATTTGAGGCCAGTCTGATCTAAATAACAAATTCCAAAGTAGGCAGACTCTATAGTGAGACCCTATACCAAAGCAAGCAAGCAAACAAACAATAAGCCCAAAACCTAAAGTATATATGGAGAGATAAAAGATCCAAATAAAATAATAAAACAATTCCAAGAAAATTAAAATAGAAAATGAAGTTGGAGAGCTGACATTATGTTACTTAAAACTATACTGGTCAAGGCTATGATATAAGTGAAATAAGAGAACAAACTATTGGAACAGAACAGAGTTCATAAGCACATGGTATAAATGTTGTCAGTGGATCTGTCAAAAAAAAAAAGATTACCTATCTAGCTTCTCTGTGCTGTGGATTATAGCCTCGTTATCCTTTGCTGAATGGAGACAGAGGAGGAGTGGATGGGGCTGGGATAGAAAGGAGGTATGGGGAGGGAACAGGAGGAGAGAAAGGAGAGAAAATTGTAGTTGATGTGTAAAATAAATTTTAAAAATTTAATAACAACAAACAAACAATGATTACAATGGACCAAATGTGGTTTTTAATCAAAAGAAACAACTGAAATTTTATATATAAAAATGAATCTATGCAAGGGACCTAAATATTCTTTGCAAAAATTAATTCAAAATTAATCATAGGGTCTGGAGAATTGGCTCAGTTGTTAAGAGCACTATGGTTCTTATGGAGGACACAGGTTCAACTCCTAGCACCCACATGGTGGCTAACAGCTGTCTGTAACAGCAGTTTCAATGGATTCAATGGCCCCTTCTAATTCCTGAGACCCCAGTTATTCATGTGGTGCTCATACATATGTGCAATCAAAACATTCATACATGTAAGAAAATAACTCTAAAATTTTTAAATGAACCATGGCTATAAATATAAAATGGAAAGCTATGAAATTCCTGTAAGATGAAGAAATCTTTATGGCCTTGGTTGCAGAGATTACATTTTAGATACAGTGCTAAAATGAAAAATATAATAAAAATACTTTATTTAAATTAAACATTTTTGTTCTACATAATAGTGTCAAGATGAGAATATGAGAAATATAATAACAAAAAGTATTTGTAAAGGGCTCATTTGGCTAAAGAATGTTACCTACAGGAAACATGATATTTTTATCACTCAACAGTAAGGAAACATAAAACATTAGTGAGTAGACCAAAGACTCTAACACACACATGCACATGCACATGGAACATAGAAATATGAAACCGATTCTCATCATTGTGTCTTCCAGAAATGCAGTTTAAAACAACATTTATGGAGAAGGTCCCCAAGGCCTCACTCTTGGTAGAGGAGCTATTGGCAATGGATGGCTGCTAAGAGAAAGTCATTCCCAAAGGTCTTGGATACTGATTGACTGTCTATGCCCCAGTGGACAGACAGACCCATAACCCATAACACTAATTGAACTCAAGAGCTTATTAAAGATAAAAATGAAAAATATCACATGAAGTTGGGAGGGAGATGGGGTCAGGTGTACTGGGAGACATGGAGGTAGTGATAGATGGATATTATCAAAATGCATTGCATAAATGTATGGAATATTCAAAGAATTAAAGGAAAGGTGGGGATTCCATTATAAATTGGATGGAATGCCCAGAGTCAGGAATACTAGAATTGCCAACTGCTAAGGAAGACTCTTAGTACCAAGAACCAGTGAGGATGCAAATTTGGCACAGCAATTTTGAAAGAAAATCTGCCTATTTCTTAAAAAACAACACATTCCTTTACCATATGTTGCAGCTAGCATTCTGAATGCCCCTCCCATATGTTCATGTTTTAAGTACATTATCTTTAGCTTGTGAGAGTTTAAAGGTTGTAGAGACTTTAGCATTGTGGCCTGGCTAGTAAAAGTGGGTCAGTAGAACAGGACTATAAAGGTTCAATCTATCCACAGTTCTGGCCTTCTCTCTGCCTACTCAAATGAAAAAATATAAAAGAGCAACTCCCATAGACAAACCATTCTTCTATGCCTTCCCCATTATGATAGATTGAAATCCTTCTGAAATTGTGAATTAAAAAAACCTTAAGGGCTATCAATTCTATTTCCCTCTTCCTCATGGGGAGATTCGTGCATTCCCCCTTGAACGTACTTTTTACTTAGCTTCTCTGGGTCTGTGGATTGCCACATAACTACCTTTTAATTTATTGCTAATATCTACTTGTAAGTGATTACATACCATGTTTGCCTTTATGGGTTGGAGGTTTCTTCATTTAGGAAGATTTTTTTCTACTTCCATTTTCAGCAAATTTCATGGGCTAGTAGGAGGTGACAAATGAACCAACAACCTGGGATCCTACATGGGACTGACTTAGGACCTCTGCATGTATCTGACAGATGTGTAGGTTGGTCTTCCTGTGGGGCTCCTAATAGTGGGAGCACAGACTATCTCTGACTTTATTGCTGGCTTTTGGGACCCTACTCATACTGGGTCACCTTGCCCAGCCTTAATATAAGGAGAAGTGATTAATTTTACTGCAACTTGATATGCCATTTTTTGATAATATCCTGGAGAGGGCTGCCCTTTTCTTAATAGAAATGGAGAAGTGGATGACAGGAGTGGTGGCAGAGGGGAAGTGGGAGAGAAGGGTCTGGGAAGAGGGGGGATTGCAGATTGAGTGTAAAATAAATAAATAAATGAATAAATAAATAAATAAATAAATAAATAAATGAATAAATAAATATTAAAGAATGGGGAAAAAAACCTTAAGGGACTTCTGTCTAGTATTATTTCACTACACTGCACAAGTTAGCAGTTACATCTTGATCTCAAATTCTTGGAAATTTACATATATAACAAAAGGCTTCATATGGGTGCTTATAGCAACTTTATTCATAATTGCTACAACTTAAAAGCATCCAAGATGTCATTCATGGGTGAACAAAAGTAATAAAAAACAAACACAGTAGCTGAAGATATGACTCAGTGGTTAAGACTGCTTGTTCTTGCAGTGGGCCTGAGTTCAGTTTCCACCATCAACATGGTGGTTCACAAACATTGATAACTCCAGTTTTATGGGATTCTACCCTCATTTTCTACACATGTATATGGTGCACATATGTACATGCCTACAAAACAGACATACACGTAAAATAAATAAATCTTTAAACATGGAATATTAAGAAATGAGATATTGTGACATAAAAAATGGAGGAATGCAAATGCATATAGTAAAAGAAGCCAATCTGAGATGTGTGCAGTATGATTCCAACTATGTGGCAGTATAGGAGCCAAAGGAACAGCAAAGATATTAGTAGTTGTGATAGGTTGAGGGGAAGTATCAAGGATTACATAACAGGACACAGATTATTTTAGGGCAGTGATGATTCTATGTATGATACTAACATGATGGAAAGTGTAAGATATTTGCCCAATAGAATGTCTAACACTGAGAGTGGACCCTTAATGTGAATTTTGGGTGTTTGTAATATGTCAGTGTAGGTCCTCTACTTGGAGTAAATGTTCCACTCTGGTAGAGGATGTTGATAATCAAGGGACCCTGTGTGTGATAGCATGGCCAATATGTGGGGAATTTCTGTTTCACTATAAGTTAAACCTGCTCTAAAGTTAAAAAAAATCTTAAAAATTTAAATTGAGTATAAAGTGAAAAGTCAATGCTGAATTTTTATTGTTAGATAAAAAGAAATGGTGTGAACAAGTATTGTTGTTAGCTTAGTCAACAGTGTGCAATTCAGAGTAGCCCCTGGCTCAGGACTGAAGGCTTTCTTCATTTAAGATTTATTTTTGCCAGTTGGTAGTAGCATACACCTTTAATCCCAGCACACTCAGGAGTCAGAGGCAGGCAGATCTCTGAGTTCAAGACCAGTCTGGTTTACAAAGTGAGTTCTAAGACAGCCAGGTCTACACAGAGAAACTGTTTTGAAAAACCAAAAGAAAAAACATTTATTTTTATTACTTTTAATCATGTGTATATGTTTGTGTCTATGGGTAAGTATGTGCATCTGAGTTCAGGTGCCTGCAGAGGCATTGGATTCCTATTAGCTGGAATTATAGGCAATTGTGATCCAACTAATGTGGTGCTGGAAACTGATCTCAAGTCCTCTGCAAGTGCAGAATACACTCATTTTATAGTAATTATTTTTCTCTTGATCATCTAGTTTAATATATTTGACATATTTTATTTTATTATTTTACCTTTTTTGCCTAGTAGCAGAGAACTTTATTAGCTGGAATAGGGGTGGGGGCAGGGGTACAAGAGAACCAGGCCTGGGAAAGGAGCACATGGGGTGAGAGGAAAAGATGGTGGGGAAGAGACAGAGCAGAACAGAGAGAGAGGGCAATTTTACCTTTTTAAATTTTTGAGATAAAATAATTACATCCTTTCCCTTTTTCCTTACCATCTTCCAAACCTTCTTATATATACTCCTCTTTGCTCTGCTTAAAATTCAGGGCCTCTTTTTCACTAATTATTGTTACATAATATATATGTATAAATATATGTTACTAATATATAAATGCAATTTGATAAGTCTGTATAATGATACTTGTATTTGTGTTTTCAGGACTTTTAACCTCTAATGGGTTAGACAGTGGTTCTTACCTGTGGGCTGTAATTCCCTTTGGGAGTGTCATATGACCCTTTTATAGGGGTTGTCTAAGATTTTTGGAAAACACAGACATTTACATTATGATTTATATCAGTAGCAAAATTACATTTATGAAGTAGCAACAATAATAATTTTATGGTTGGGGGTCACCACATGAGGAACTATATTAAAGGGTGGTGGCATTAGGATGGTTGAGAACCACTGGGTTAGAGTCTAATCCATCTCTCCAAACCCAAGAGGGCATTCTTGAGAGAGAGAGAGCATTTGTAACATAGTGTTTATCAGAGTCTCAGCACTTGTATATCCTCCCATGGGTACCTGTTGCATGCAAATTAGGTTACTATTATCTATTATGACAGCAGCTTAATGTGGATGTCCAAGCTCCACATCAATTAGCCTATTTCCTCACTGTTAGACTATTTAGGTAATTAAAGATCTTTAAATCTTGCATGAGTCCATAAAGAATAGATTTAAACCTGAGTCACTTTTCATGTCTAATCAGATTAAGCAAAGTTTTAACTTTCAACATTCTGTCAACTTACAAGACAAAATACTAGCCCATCATTTGCTTACTGTCTTGCTGGAAAATATTTCTTTGTGATCTGTGTCAGTGTTTGAATGTGATGTTTCAAGCTTCATCAATAATAGATCATTAGTTTTTTTCTCTAACAATGGAAGAAAATGATTGGTCATCATAATGGAAAGCTCTCTTCACACCTTTGTCATTCAAAGAAGAGTATTATGTCATTATAGTGCTTTAGTGTTGAAATGATAGGTTCAGTTTATATGAGATATTAGTTACAGTTTTTTAATGTCTATTTTTCTCAAGTAATTGAAGTAATCAAATCACAAAGAAATACTTCCTTTTCCCCTATATCTTTAAACAAAGAACATTGTAAGTTTTCTTTAATGAGCTATTTTGTGTTACCACAAAGTAGTCTTTTGTAGTTGCCAAGCATTTTTAATATGTCACAACTGAAAAGATGTACAGATACTGGCTATAATTTAATCATAATAAAATTCATAGTTTTTTTCAAGTTGGATTAAGATGGTGAGGAGGTATATTGTTAGTTACTGATAATTCTCTGTGAATAAAACATCCAAAAATTTGATGTATACTCTTGGTATGTATCTGAGAACACTTTGTTCTGTCCTCCTGACAAAATCATTCTATGTTTAAAATGACATTACCCAGGATCCCTCTTTTGAGAAATCATGGCAAAGCACATTTCTGTGATTAGTGTATTATATCCATTATCAATGAGATGATGTTCCTCCTACACCACAGTGGTTTGACCCAAAGGTAAAGCAAAATACATATTAGAAATTCACACTTAGTGATTTCACTGCACACTTTTATCACTGGTAATATATAATACCCCAAAGTGTTACTTGATTAATGAATTGGGCAACATTTTTATTAACTTTGTGACTAGGTGACAGCTCTTTCAGTTGTAGTATTATTTGTCCCCATCTTGCCTCTGAAGCTCTGCATGGTTCTTAGACATGGGTATTAAATTCACATATTATACTAGAAGTCATTATTTGCTTGAAGGACTTATGAGAAAGTTTAACTGGATTTCCAAAGAAATGACAATTTTATTTGAAATTGGCATATTTCTATAGTTTTGCTAATATTTTAAGTTTCAAGACTGACAGTTTACTAGTAGCAGAAGCAAATGAATTGGAAGTTTTATAAAATATATTTCAAAAACTTGTTATTCTCTTTTTATTTATACTTTTCTTTTTTAATCTGAAGATTTACCTTTCACTCTATATTCTTTGAAGAACTTCTAAAGTTTATAATCTCATTACTATTCTTATTAACTTTAAATTTCAAAGAACTGTGCTGAGCCATTGGCACAATTCTAAAAAGAACATTTGGATCATAACACAATATAACACTATAATACCAAAAATAAAAGTATAATAATGTGAAGAATAAAGCAGAATGGGCAATGTGTCAGAGTGGTACATTTTAAGAAAACTAGATGGATCATTGCTGGCTTTGATGATGGATGGGGTCAAAATCTGAAGAATATAGGGAGCCTCTAAAGGATGCAAAGGTGTGGGAATGGATTACCACCTAAAACCTTGAGATAAGATTGTGGCCTTTGTGGTTTTTCCTCAAGAAAGCTCATTTTATATTTCTTAATAGCACAACTGGAAAGTAATTAATTTATATTGCTATAAACTACTAAGCTGTTTAAAATTTTGTTTCATTGTTTGATAGTTTCACACAACAATATAAAAATTTTTAGAGATTTTGCTCCCTATTCCTTAACTCCCTATTCCTTACTTTCATCCCCCCTCCCACTTCCACTGGGAAGCATCATCCAAACAAGTTTCCTGCCTACTTCCACATCTTCTTTTTGTGTGTGACTTATTGAGTTAGTTTCTTTCCTGACTTGGGTAGGAGATTATTTTCTGAAGCAAGGGCACTTTATTAGTTGTTACTAGGAAAATGGTGCCTCACTCCCCAAAGCTTTTAACTGCCAATAGTTCCCCATCAATAATGAAATATTGAGGTCTGAATCTTTTGCAAGTATTGTACAGATAACCACAGTTTCACTGAGTTCATAAGAGCAACAGCCATGCCATGTCAAGAAGATGCACATCTCCCTATCCTTTGGCTCTTGTATTCTTTCTTTCTCATCTTCCATAATGTTTCCTAAGGCCTGGAGAATAGTGTATTGTATTTAACATTGAGTGATGAGAAAGACTGGAAAGAAAGGACCATTAGAGGCATGGTGTGGTGTGGTGGTGGTGCTGGTGGTGGTTGTGTGTGTGTGTTTACCATAAAAAGAGAGGATAGTAGAACACCTTGGATATGAAAGTGGAGGAGAGAAATACTGGGCATGAAAAAGTCTAAGCAAGAAGGGGATTAGAGGGATCAAAAAAAAGAAGAGTGAGAGGGATGGTTAAGCAAGACAAATATTTTGAAAGTCACATGGAAACCTACTATTTGATAAACTCATTAAAAATCACCTAATTTTTTTAATGGAGGTTCCCTCCATGGGTAGATAATACTTCTAGAAGCCATGGTTATTAGATGTCAAGCATGGGATACCTCCCTGCATTGTTGATCAGGGAAGACTTATGTGTCCCCCAAACTTGATTGTTCTTGATTGCTCACCAGAACTGAATAATAAGACCCTATTGTTGAAGACACTACATACTTTAGGCATATGACATGGAAATATCAAGCTGGAAGCTGGTCTTTCAGCTTCTTTCCTACCATTCTCCATAGTACCAGAAGAAGCGATATAGACTGCTGCAAGAGAAATGTCATCAATGTACTTATCCATTTTCCAATCCTACACAACACAGTAATTACTTTTCAGGCAAGATATACCTTCTACAGTAATAGTAGCATGGATATCATGGGAGTAATCAACTTTTTTCTGATAGGATTTGAGGCCCACTCTACAGGAGGGAAAGCATGCTTAGTCTTACAAACTTGATCAAGAGCCTTTGGCTGGAGAGATCATAAGCTATAGGGTAGAATCTAATACTATTGTTTTGCTAAGTGGTCTTGTCAAAATGCATTCTAAATACTCAAATTTATGCCCATAAATTAGTGCTATGCCAAGCCTTCATAAGAGATGCTTCTTACTGCAATTGACAGTTAATGAAGAAATCCATGACTACACAAAGTGCTATAAATGATGGAGTGCTTGATCCCAAATAAGCTTTTGATAACATATTTTAACACTAATAGGAAACTAATACTTTAACTATATTTTATGTAGAAGTGAACTAAATTTTTTCCCAGTTTTGATGAGTTTCAAAGCTTACACTCTACCATGGCCAGTTGTTACAACGGCAGCAAGTATTCAGAGCAGGAGATCATAAAGTTATAATATTCAGACCATAGAACCTGCCATAACTGAGAATCATTTACTGATATCCCAGGCCATCATGTCTTAAGAATGATCCATCAAGGGCTGGAGAGATAACTCAGTGGTTAAGAGCACTGGATGTTTATATTAACCTCAAATATCAGAGATTGCCTGCAAAGTACCAGTGGCTATCAGAGAAACATAGAACAGAGTCTTGCTTATAGTCTCAGAAGGAGCCAGCTCAGCTGATAGCTCAGACTAGCACCTTTTAGCCCTCTGAGATGAGACATTTCTTTTAATAAGCCATTCAGCTTGTGCTACTTTGCTATGGCAGCCTAACAAACTAATGAATGTCTCAGCCTCAATAACTGCTAACTCCAACATTTATTAAACACCATAAAAGAACTGTTGTTGACTGTTTTTGTTTCACTCTTTTGGAGGTCCTGCCACCCAGCTCCCAAGTAAATCACACATAGAGGCTTATTATTCATTATAAATAAATAGGCTTAGCTTGGCTTGTTTCTAGACAGATTTTCTTAAATTGTCCCATCAACTTTATGCCTCTGAGCTTTCCCATTTTTTTACTTATGTATATCTTACTTTCACTCTTACTTTGTGGCTAGCTGTGTAGTTGGCCCATATCATCCTCCTCTCCTTGTTCTCTTGCTCTTTCTTCTTCACTTTCCAGATTTCTCCTTCTTTTTATTCTCTCTGCCTGGCAGCCCTACCTATCCTTTCTCCTGCCCCACTATTGGCTGTTCGGCTCTTTATTAGGTCATTGGGTGTTTTAGACAGGCAAAGTAACATAGCTTCACAGAGTTAAACAAATGCAACATAAAAGGATGCAAAACATCTTTGCATCATTAAACAAATGTTCCACAGCACAAACAAATGTAACACACCTCGAAATAAATTCCACAATATTTCCCCTTTTTGTCTAAATTTTGTCTAAAGAAAGGTTTTAACTTTAACATAGTAAAACTATAAACAACAAAACAGTTATCAAGTAAGAATTACATTTATAATATTCTGACCATTTGCTTTTAGCAAATTCAGAGAAAATACCCCATTATCTATCCTACCCCAACGAATCTAAAGTTTTATACCTAATTTACATTTTATCATAACTAAGGAAAACTGCAACTATAACTATCTAGTCTTCAACTCTATCAAAGGCTACAGAAGGATATAATATTATTTGAGCAAACAGGAAGTGCATTGTAAGCAGCTTCTAAAACTCTAAAAATGACAGAGACATCTGACTGCCTGGACAGTCACCTAAATTTCCTCTGCAATGTTGGGGTATCTACCTTCAGCCCATAGGTCTAGAGTATCTGGCACATTTTTCAATAAAGCAGGAGTTTTGAAGCACTGTCCCACCTTTTAAGGCAAATTTTGTCAGTTGCTTTCCTCTGCGTCCTGCCTATTAGACTCTTCTATGAAGCAGGAATTTTGAAGGATTGTACTGCCTCATTTTGGCAAAGTTCAACAGTCACTTTCCTGTGGGTTCTGTATGTCCAGTTTGTATAGCATATTGCCAGGAAGTCCAGGCAAGAACAGTTTCTTGCTCAAATGGCTAGCATTGCCACAATGAAAAAAAAAACTCCAAGTTTCTTAAATAGGTGCTGTCAGGGGTCTAATTGTCATGAATAGCCCTAAGTTAACTAAACATTTTAAATGCCATATTCTGTTGGTCTTTGGAAACCATTTATCTATCTAAAATATATCTCTATATGATCTTTTAAACATGCCTAATGTATCTATAAATTTGATTGTTATAGATCACTATTTGCCTATCTTTCTTGCTTATCCTAAATAGTTCATAAGAATAGCTTTCAAAAAACTAGAATTTTACCTTAAAATTTTAAATGAACCACATAGGTACAATACATTAAACAAGAATATAAACAAATATACAATATGTTGTAACAAAAATTTCCTTAAATTTGTATCAATATACAAATGTCCTTTAAACAAGAGTAGAAACATATAGTGTGTTGTAACAAAAATTACCTTTAATTTGTATCAATATACAAAAGTCCCTACAAATACAAATCATTTGAGATTAATAGCTGTTCTTTATTTTATTATCTATTCAATAATGTACCCAATTATTTAAAGTATATTCAGTAGTCTACCCTTTTTATTTTATCATTCCTTTATCCCCCATTTCTTTTTTTTTTGAAAGAGATCCCTGAATGTAAACTCATTAGTATAGTTTCCTCCCTTGTCAATAGCAGTAAGAATTAATAAACAACCCCCATAAATGTTGACAAGCATCCATAACCCACCAAATAATTAAATTCCATTCTCCCTACCTATTGGAAATGTGGGTATTATGTTCTTAAAATTATTTCCTGTTTCCTGGAGGACGATACCCTGAGAAAATTGAGACATTGGTTGTCTTGAGAACACTATTTGTTACATTTGTTGTCCAGGCTCTGTGTAATAGGAAAGTGCAAAGCTTATCTAAAATCCTGCCTAAAATAGCCTACGAGGCTGGACCCACTCAGCAAGCAAATTTGGAGTTGTCCGGAGCAGTTTGCAGTCTGATACTAATCTATAGGTGGTACTTGTCCCTTTAATGACATTACCACAATACCTATAGAATCACCATTGTGAGGCCACATCTTCTATTAGAGAAATCAAAGGTTACTATTATGAATGGCTATTGTTCATTGCTGAAAACTTAAACATTTTAAATCTCATATGCAGAACAGTCTTATAAATTTAGAGGTAATATTTATGTCTATGAAAAGTTTTAAATAGTTAAAATAAAACCAACTTATTATGGGATTAATGGCAATAGAAAAGTCATTTAATTTTGATTTTCTTCTGTCCTACACCAGGTGACTCTTCTGACATGAGATAGAGATTTTAGATTTTCCTTAAAACAAACATGCTTGGGTTTAGAGAAGGAGAGATCCATGCTCCAACTCTAAAGCCAGTTTTAAATTTTAATTAATTTGGGACTACAAAAGGCCATTTGCCTTTTATAGTTATAAAAGACAACATATACAAATATTTAAGAAGACTTATGGAATTTTATCCTGTGGGAAAATATACTATACTATTAGACCAATTTTTACTTTTAAATTATCTCTTCTCATTGGGCAGTTCTTCTGTTCAAATCTAATCTTTATTAATCTTGATTGTATGTATAGTTTTTCTTCTCCTGTAGAACCAAAAGCAAAACCTCTTTCTCAACCTAACACATATCCTGGGTTCCATTCTGAGTTCAATACATCTTTAAAATATATAGGTTGATTTAATCTATCAGCTTTTTCTATTATCCAACATCTCTCTGTAGTTCTTGTTCCTTTTTCACTAGCATTTTAAGAAATTTAAAGTCTGTGTGAGGTGTCCCATCATAGAAGTGAGATCCAAAAGGCCTGCTCATGTACCAGGGATGGATTCTGATCCTACTGCCACCAGGGGGCCCTTTAAACAGATACAACTATCGTGCTATACAGAGGGCCTAGACCAGTACCATGCAGGCTCCATGACTGTTGATCTTAAATTTCATGAGTTCCCACTAGTTTGGTTTGGTTGTCTCTGTATGTTTCCCCATTATGATCTTGATGCCCCTTGCTCATAGAATCCCTCTTCTCTCTCTTTGACTGGACTCCTGGAACTTGGCCTGGTGTTTGGCTGTGGAACTCTGCATCTGCTTCCATCAGTTACCAGAAAAAGGCTTTATGATTGCAGTTAGGGTACAGCCTTGATGTGGGGGAGGGGTTTGGACTTGCCTCTACTAAATATACCTTCCCATGGGAGGCCTTACCTTCTTGTAGGAGGTAATGAGGGGTGGGTTGGGAGGGGGAGGCTAGAGGGGCAAGAGGAGGAAAGAGGGGGATCTTTGGTATGTAGAATGAATAAAAAATGTCTTAAATAAAAAGAAGAAATTTAAAGTCAATAAAGCATTGTATAATCTACCTATGGATGTCTTTATTACTCCTCTCTGTTTTCTAAGCATTTCTTTCAAAGTTCAGTTATACCTTTCTATAACTGCTTGCCCTGTAGGGGTTTGTGGTATACCTGTAATATGCTTTATGTTTCAATATATAAACTGTTTCACTTTACTAGACACATATGCTAAAACATTGTCAGTCATAATTTGTACAGGTATAGATATAATGGCCAAAATCTCTAACAAATGTCTAACTACAAAATCAGCTTTTTCAGAACTTAAAGCAGTTGCACATTGAAATCCTGAATATGTATCTACAGTATGGTGTACATATTTTAATTTTCCAAATTCTGCAAAGTGAAACAAATCCATTTCCAAATTTCATTTCTTTCAGTACCTTTTAGATTATTTCCTGTGGGTCGTGCAATTTGATTATACAAGGAACAAGTAGGTTATTTCCTTAAATTTTTTTTGACTTGTTGCCAAGTGATAGAAAACTCTTTCTTCAAGCCTTTGCTGTTAACATGGTGTTTATTATGAAATTCTGAAGCTTCTAGCATATTTCTTACCAATATTTGATCAACTTCATCTTTAAGTTGTGCCAGAGGGCCTGGTAGACCTATATGGGATCTGATATGTGTTATATACAAGGGATGGTTTCTACTTCTGGTTACCTATTGTAGTTGAGTGAACAACAAAGTTAATTTTGAATCATTTGGAATAAGTTTGGCAGTTTCAATATGTAAAACAACTCTTTCAGCATATTGAGAGTCAGTAATTATATTAAGAGGTTCTGAAAAAAAATCTAATAATACCATGAGAATAGCATATAATTCTGATTTCTGAACTGAATTATAAGGGCTTTGAGTCTATTTACTTATTTTTTCCTGACTTATAACCTGCCCTTCCTGATTTATTTGCATCAGTATTGAATGTAGGGGCTCCAGAAATTGGGGTACCATTTACTATTTGAGATACAATCCATTTAGCTCCTTTTATTAATGGAATTCTCTTGCTTTTGGAATATTTGTTACTTATCTCTCCCAAAAAATTTCTGCAAACTCTTTGTCAATTTCCATTTTTTGCCCATGATTAGCCAACTTCAGCATTAGTAAAATGTACCACGATTTCTGCTGGGTCTATTTCTGTTAACTGGTGAAGTCTCAATTTTCCTTTAAGAATCAATTCGGAAACTTTTTCTACGTAGGTCCTTAATTTTTTTACTCTGTTGGTGTGGTTAAAAATATCTATTCTAACATATTATCTACTCTTTGCATCAGAATTCCTGTGGGAGAATGAGTAGAATGCAAAATAGCTAAAATACAGTCAAGCTTTGGATCCAAGCAATCCACATGTGGATCCTGTAAATTTTGTTCTATCAGAGACAATTCTCTCTCAGCCTCTGGTGATAATTTTCTTAAACTATTTCAGTTCTTATCACCTTGTAGGGTTTGAAATAAATTAAATTCTTGAATTGCTAATCCAATTGTAGGTTGTAGCCAGTTAATATCTCCCAGCAATTTTTGAAAGTTATTAAGAGTTTGCAATTGGTCTCTCTTGATTTATACTTTCTGTGGTTGAATTTTCTGTAAACCTATCTTATATCATAAATAATTAATAGATCCTCTTCTTTGTATTTTTTTTCAGAAGCAATTTGTAATCCCTACCAAGGCAAATTTTCCTTTACTTCTTCGAACATCTTGTCTAGTTTTTCTAAGTCTGGATCAGCTAGTTATAGATTGAGGAAACTGCTTGTGAATTAGTTCTAATGGCTGTTTTACAAAATATTGACATAAGGTGGGGTTATTTAACATTCCTTGTGGAAGAACAATCCCATAGTATCCTTTTACAGGAAGTGAATTATTCTAAGTAGGTACTGTGAAGGAAATTTTTCTCTATCTTGTTGTTCTAATAGTACAGTAAAAAAGCAGTCTTTTAAATGAATCACCATAACAGGCCATTTCTTAGGTAATAAGGAAGACAAGGGAATTCCACACTATAAAGAACCCATTGGCTGAATCCTTTTATTAACAGCTCTTAGACCTTTACCATTCTCCATTTTCCAGATTTCTTTTTAATAACAAATATAGGAGATTTCCAAGGACTGGTCAATTATTCAACATGTTGAGCTTTTGCAACTCTTGTACCAACTTTTCTAAGGCCTGCAATTTTTCTGATGTCAAAAGGCCATTGTTCCACCCAGAGAGGTTTATCAGTTAACATTTCTAAAGTTAGACCTCATACACCAAGGACAGGTCCTGGTCTCACAGCCTGGGTGCCTCCCAAACAGATCAAGCTATTCAATTGTCTCACTTATCCAGAGGGCCTGATCTAGCTGGGGGTTCCACAGCTGTTGGTTCATAATTCATGTGCTTTCTTTCGATTGGCTGTTTGTCCCTGTGCTTTTTGAGATCTTGGATTCAACAATTCATGCTCTTGCATTCCCTCCTCTTTCTCGACAGTTGGAACCTTGGGCTTACACAGGGCCACATGCTCAGCCTGGAAGGAGGGGACAGGACCTGCCTGTACTGAATCCACCAGGTTTAAATGAATCCCCAGGGGTGTCTTGGTCCTGGAGGACATGGGAATGGAGGGGAGGGGCTAGGGGGAAGGTGGGGATGAGGAGGGAGGGGGAGGACAGGGGAACCCATGCCTGATGTATAAAATTAAAACACATAATAATAAAAAAGAAAGAAAGAAAGAAAGAAAAAAATAAAAAACAAAGGTAGACCTTTGAAATACTGTTGTCCTCTGCTTATGTACAGCTTGAATGGTCTGTGATTGTCCTTGATAGTAATTTTTGATATTTCTCTCAGTACCATTCCTTAGTATAGTTTGTTTCTGAGATTGGGAGGGGTGCTAATCTGTGTTGTCCATTGCATGCAATAAATCATGTCCCCATAAATTCATTGGTATGTTAGCCTCATATGTTTTTAATGTTTCTATCTGTCTTCCAAGTCCTATACACACAACCCATCTTATACTGTGTTTTATTTGAGACAAACTGCCAATCCCCAAAAGCTGAACATTTACTTCCTGAAGAGGACAACCTGGATGTCATGGTTTTGGTGCAATTATTGTTACATTTACACCTGTGTCTACCAAATCCTCAATTTCTATGCTGTTTATTTGTACTTTAAACTTTGGTCTTTGATTATTTATGAAAGTTTGCCAAAATATTTGCTTTATGGCTTCTCCTGAAAATTTTGTTTTGTTTTCTAAAGCTGTTCTAACATCCAGAGCTGTCCGTTTTTTGTTTGTTTGATTTTGCTTTTTTCATTTGTCTTTATTAAGAAATGTTCTACTCACTCTACATGAGCTCTCTTTTTTTTGTTTGTTTGTTTGTTTTTTTTTTTTACAACAGGCATTATATCACTTAATTGTTTTGTGGAGATAAAAAAAACTCCCTATGCTGGTGGCCTGTAAGAGGCCCCACAGGACATTTCCCAATGGCAAAGGTTTACCATACCTGCCCCTTGTTGATACCCATTCATTTGTCCAATGTTAGGCTTTGCCACACTTTCTGCATACTCCAGGAGGCTGAGACCTACTTTTGGAATTATTTCTAGAATAAACACTGTTTCTAGGAGCAATTCACCTACACTTCCTTCTCAGATGACCTTGTCTACTACAATTAAAACACCTTACATTTTGATTTTTCTTCATATTTTTAGAAAGCAGTACTTCTATCCAAGTATTATCATTAGAAGTATGGGGACAAGTATCAACTATATTTCTGATCCATTCTTCTGTGGGTACTGATCTTACCCTTAAAGGCCTAATCACCCTTCTGGATTCTGCATTAGCATTTTAAAGGCCAAAGATTCAATTTATACTTGTGTAGCATCTGGATCAGATATCATTCTATTTCTAGCTGATATTAATCTTTGTAAAAAATCAGGAAGACTTCTGTCAGGCTTTGTATAATTTTAGTAAATGATTCAGTCCTCTTTCCTGATTCTTCAACCCTATCCCAAGCATTCAAAGCTGCTATATGGCATAGGGTCAGGGTGTTATCATCCAACATACACTGTCTTTGATGATTTGCAAAAACAAATGACCATCACTGAGAATTTGTCTTTGGCAAATCTAATGACCTCTAGCCCTACCTCATTGTTCCAGGGCCCTGGCTTACTTTCTCTACCAGGTTCTCCATTGTAATTGAGGACTAGCTTCTAATGCTGCTGCAACTAAATCATTCCAATTTTGTGTAATAATTCTGTTCCCAGTTGCCCATAAATTTAACATCTGTTTTACAAAGAATGAATGAATGCCATATGAAATGACTACTTACTTAAATCTAACATATCTACAGTATTCCAATTAACTTCTGCATAGCCTTGGGGGTGCATATCATCTGGTGGTTGTTGATGAACAGTAACAGGATATATTAAGGTTGGTGTTCTAATAACGTTAGGAAAATACTTCTTGTCAACTGACTATCATGTGTAGTATCAGTGTTCTGGAAATATCTTCCTCTTTCTGTGGACAGTTTCTAATTATGAAGTGTAGTATTATCTCTTACCACAGAGACTTTAGTCACTGGCAGATTTAGGGATGGGTTTTTTTGTTTGTTTTTTGAGACAGGGTTTCTCTGTGTAGTTTTGCGGCTTTCCCGGAACTCGTTTTGGATATCAGGTTGGCCTCGAACTCACAGAGATCCACCTGGCTCTGCCTCCTGAGTGCTGGGATTAAAGGAGTGCACCACCACCACCCGGCTATTAGGGATGGATATTTTTTAAAATATTTTTATTTTATAATTAATTTAATTTTACATATCAGCCACAAATTCCCCTGTGCACTTTCATACTACCCCCAACCTTCCCCACATCCACCCCCACTCCCACCTCCTTCAAGGCAAGGTCTCCCCTGGGAGTCAGCCCAGCCTGGTAGATTCAGTTGCAGCAGGTCCAGTCCCCTTCTCCCTACACCAAGGCTGAGTAAAGTATCTCAGCATAGGCCCTAGGTTCCAAAAAGCCAGCTCATGCACCAAGGACAGGTCTCAGTTCCACTGCCTGGGGGCCTACTAAACTGTTCAAGCTAATCAAGTGTCTCACTTATCCAGAGGGCCTGGTCCAGTTCCATGGGGGCTCCTCAGCTATTGGTTCACAGTTCATGTGTTTCCACTAGTTTGGCTAGTTGTCCCTGTGCTTTTTCAAATCATGGTCTCAGTATCTCTTGCTCATATAATCTCTCCTCTCTCTCACCGATTGGACTCCTGGAGCTCCACCTGGGGCTTGGCTGTGGATCTCTGCATCTGCTTTCATCAGTTACTGGATGAGGGTTCTATCATGACAGTTAGGGTGTTTGGCCGTCTGATCACCATCATAGGTCAGCTCTGGCACTCTCTCGACCACTGCCAGTATTCTATAGTGGAGGTATCTTTGTGGGTATCTGGGGACTTCTCTAGCACTCTGCTTTCTATTCCCCTGAGGTCTTCATTTATCATGGTGTCTCTTTGCTTGTTCTCCCACTCTGTTCCTGATCTAGCTGGAACCTCCCGCTCCCCTAAGCTCTCTTTCCCCCAACCCTTGCTGTCCATTACCCCCACCCCTACCCCCAGTTTGCTCATGTAGATCTCATCCATTTCTCTGTTGTTGGGCAATCCCTGTGTCTTTCTTAGGGTCCTCTTTATTAGGTAGCCTCCCTGGAGTTGTGAGTTGCAGTTATCCTTTGCTTTAAATCTAGCATCCACTTATATCATGTCTGTCTTTCTAAGTCTGGGTTACCTCATTTAGGATACTTTTTTCTAGTTCAATCCATTTGTCTGCAAACCTTACAATGTCATTGTTTTTCTCTGCTGAGTAGTACTCCATTGTGTATATGTACCACATTTTATTTATCCATTCTTCAGTTGAAAGGTATCTAGGTTGTTTCCAGGTTCTGGCTATTACAAACACCCCTTCATGATAAAGGTCTTGGATAGATCAGGAATACAGGGAACATACCTAAACATAATAAAGGCAATTTACAGCAAGCCAACAGCCAACATCAAAGTAAATGGAGAGAAACTCAAAGTGATTCCACTAAAAACAGGAAAAAGACAAGGCTGTCTGCTCTCCTATTACTTACTAAATATAGTACTTGAAGTTCTATCCAAAGCAATAAGACAACATAAGGAGGTCAAAGGGAAACAAATTTGAAAGGAAGAAGTCAAGCTTTCACTATTTGCAGATGGCGTGGTAGTATACATAAGTGACCCCAAAAATTCAACCAAGGAACTCATACAGCTTATAAACACCTTCAGCAATGTAGCAGGATATAAGATTAACTCAGAAACTCAATAGCCCTCCAATATACAAATGACAAATGGGCTGAGAAATAAGTCAGAGATACATCACCTTTTACAATAGTCACAAATGATTTAAAATACCTTGGGGTAACTCTAACTAAACAAGCAAAGGACCCGTATGACAAGAACTTTAAGTCCCTGAATAAAGATATTGAAGAAGATGTCCAAAAATGGAAAGATCTCCCATGCTCATGGATAGGTGGGATGGAAATTTTAATGACTAAAATGTTCATTCTGGATTCATACATTCATCTCAAAAGATTCCAGGTGCAACTGAACTAACCATGAAGCCAGGCTCAGGGAATCCTCATTGCATAATGTTGTTGTTTTAAATTCTGTAGCAGTTCATATGAGTTTATGAGAACTGAATGCAAGATGTGTAACGAAATAAATCAATTCTATAAACTCATTGTGTGAAAACAAGGAAATGCTTCCCCATCTCTACAAATGACCTCCCTCCCATTGTGAAAGGGGACTCATAGCTAAGGATCAGAGGCTGTGTCTCTTCTGAAAATATAATATCATATTCAACCTTTATAGTGCCTTGGTAGAAAAGAAAGTACAGGAAGGACATGGGGATTGTGTGGATCCAAAGCTGGATTGAATTTTTGTTATTTTACCCTCTAAGCATTCACCTAGAGGAATTTTAATGCAGAGGGAAAATATTATACTGGAATGGATGCACACGTGTGCATGTGTGTGTGTGTGTGTGTGTGTGTGTGTGTGTGTGTGGTCTATAATTCAGAAGACTGCCATAATTGCTTCTTTTATTATACCATGTATATTCTGTGGTTATATTAGTGTCATAAGGCTTGGGGCAAAGCACTTTTGTTTTACTGTCTCCCACAATCTAGTTCATCAGTGCACATCCTATTATATTTTGACTGATCCAAATCCTTAAAGAGATACACATTAGAATAAAATCCTATTACTACCCTCAGTTTATCTAAAGGAAAGAAAAATCATAATTCGAGCCTTACATGTGTTTACATATATATCAAACCTGTCATTCTGTAATTATTAATTTGAAACTTTGTCCTTAAGGAATAAATCAGTAAAAAATATCTACATGACAAAGAAGATATAAAAATGGCACCAAAAGATATATAATGATTTATATTAACAACTTTACATCATGTTCACAGGATGTATACACTATTTACATGTATACATGCATTTTCATGTGCAACACACACTGTTTATTACAATCTAGCAGTACAAATGCATTTTACATGCTGCTCGTTGATATGAAATTTTACTGGAGAATATAAGAGCAGTGGCCATATGTAGACTAATATAACATATATAGTCATGTCAGCTGACTTTATTTCTCAAAGTGAAAGGAAGATGAAAATTTTTCATATATAGTAATTAAGCATTTGGCAGTGATGTGTATACACTTATTTAAATATTAATGGATCATAAAAAGACATTGGACAGCAGGAGGGCTCCCCTTCTCCAAGACTGCAGGCAGACCCTGCAATCTCCACACACTGGCCCCACACCCACCTGCCTGAGACCCCAGCCACTTCCTGAGACTCAGAGACCAGGCCCCAGCTACCATCCACCCTGGAACTCCCACCTGAATCAGAGCTTCCATCCTGCCCCCAAACTCCCACCTGGACAAGAGGAGCTCCCATCTGGACAAGATAATGAGACTCCAGGGACTTCCTGAGACTCAGAGTCCAGCCCCCCAGCTCCTATCCAGCCAGCACTCTCATCTGGACCAGAGCTCCCATCTGGACCAGAGCTTCCATCTGGACCAGAGAGAGGATCCCTAAATCTGTCAGCTCTGTCTGGACCAAGTACACTGATAAGACCAAGAACGAATCCACGAGGAGATGGAGAGACATCAAGGCAGAAGTACATGCAACAAAATAAAGAGCAATACAACATCACCAGAACCTAGCCCTTCTCCAACAGCTAGACCTGAACATCATGGAATGGAAGAAGCAGAAGAAAACAACCTTATAAGTACATCATGAAGAGTCTAGAGCCTTATATAGAAGAAATCAAAAATAAAGACAGACAAATGTGAGAGTTTTGTTTGTGAGTGTATGTGAGAGTATTTGTATGTGTGAGTTTTTGTTGGTGTGTGGGAGTGTTTGTGTGTGTGAGGGTTTTTGTTTCTCTGTGTGTGTGAGTGCATGTGAGTGTGTGTGTTTTTGTGTGTGTGTGTCTGTGTGTGTGTGAGTGTTTGTGTGTGTCTGAGTTTTTTGTGTGTGAGTGTTTGTGGGTGTGTGTGAGTGTGTGTGTGTGAGTATTTTGTGTATGTGACTGTGTGTGTGAGTGTGTGTGTGACTGTCTTTTGTTTTTGTGTGTGAGAGTGTGTGTGTGAGTGTTTTTGTTTGTGTGTGTGTGTTTTTTTGTTTGTGTATGTGTGTTTGTGTGTATGAATGTTTTTGTTTGTGTGTGTGAGACTGTTTTTGTGTGTGACTCTGTGTGTGAGTGTGTGTATGTGTGTGATTTTGTGTGTGTGTATGAGTGGTTTTGTGTGTGTGTATGTGAGTGTTGTTGTTTGTGTGTGTGTGAGAGAGAGAGTTTGTGTGTGTGAGAGTGTTTGTGTGTGCGTAATATTGTGTGTGTGACTGTGTGTGTGAGCGTGCCTTGTGTGTGTGGGAGTGTTTTTGTGAGTGTGTGTTTGAGTGTGGGTGATTGGGTTTTTTTGTGTGTGAGTGTGTGTGTGTGAGTGTTTGTATGTAGAGTGTTTTTGTGTGTGAGAGAGTGTTTTTGTGTAAGTGTGAGAGTGTTGTTTGGTGTGTGTGTGACTGTTTTGTGTGTGAGTGTTTTTGTGTGTGAGAGTGTTTTTGTTTGTGAGTGTGTATGAGAGTATTTGTGTGTGTGAGTCTTTTTGTTTGTGTGTGTGTTTATGTGTGAGTGTGAGAGTGTTTTTTGGTGTTTGTGTGTTTTTCTGTGTGTGTGAGTGTTTGTGTGCGTGAGTTTGTGTGTGTGAGAGTGTGAATGTGTGTGTGAGAGTGTGAATGTGTGTGTGACTGTGTGTGTGTGAGTGTGTGGTGGTGAGTGTGTTTTTGTGTGTGAGAGAGAGTGTTTATGTGTGTGTGAGTGTTTTTTGTGTGAGAGAGTGTGTGTGTGAGTGTTTTTGTTTCTGAGTGTGTGAGAGTATTTGTGTGTGAGTGTTTTTGTTGGTATATGTGGGTGTTTGTGTGTGAGTATTTGGTTTGTTTCTGTGTGTGTGAGTGTGTATGTGTGTGAGTGTTTTTGTTCGTTTTTTTGTGTGTTTGTGTGTGAGTGTGTTAGTGTATGTGAGTGTGTGTGTATGAGTGTGTGTGAGTGTTTTTGTGTGTGTGAGTGTTTTTGTGTGAGTGTGAGAGTGGTTTTTGGTGTGTGTGTGTGAGTGTTTGTGTGTGTGAGTGTGTGTGTTAGAGTGTTTTTGTGCGTGTGAATGTGTGAGTGTGTGTTTTTTGTTTATGTGTGTATGTAACAGTGTTTGTGTGTGTTTTTATGTGTGTGATTGTGTGTGGGTGAGTGTGTTTTTGTGGTGTGTGTGTGACAGTGTTTGTGTGTGTGAGTGTTATTGTTTGTGAGTTTGTGTAAGAGTATTTGTGTGTGAGTCTTTTTGTTTGTGTGTGTGAGTGTTTTTATTTGAGTGTGAGAGTGTTTTTGGTGTTTGTGTGTGTTTTTCTGTGTGTTTGTGTGTGAGAGTGTGAATGTGTGTATGACTGTGTGTGTGAGAGTGTTTGTGTGTGTGAGAGAGAGTATTTGTGTGTGTGAGTGATTTTTGTTTCTGAGTGTGTGTGAGAGTATTTGTGTGTGTGAGTGTTTTTGTTGGTATGTGTGAGTGTTTGTGTGTGTGAGTATTTGGTTTGTTTCTCTGTGTGTGTGTGTTTGTGTGTGAGTGTTTTTGTTTGTTTGTGTGTGAGTGTGTTAGTGTATGCGAGTATGTGTGTATGAGTGTTTGTGTGTGTGAGTGTTTTTGTGTTTGTGAGAGCGTTTTTTGTGCGAGTGTTTATGTGTGAATGTGAGAGTGTTTTTGTGGTGTGTGTGAGTGTGTGTGTGTGAGTATGTGTGTTAGAGTGTTTTTGTGTATGTGTGACTGTGTGTGTGCTTTTTGATTATGTGTGTATGTGATAGTGTTTGTGTGTGTGTGACTGTGGGTGGGTGAGTGCGTTTTTGTTGGTGTGTGTGAGAGTGTTTGTGTGTGTGTGTTTGTTTGTGAGTGTGTGTGAGAGTATTTGTGTGTGTGAGTGTTTTTGTTTGTGTGTGTGAGTGTTTGTGTGTGTGAGTGTTTGTGTGTGAGTGTTTTTGTTTGTTTCTGTGTGTGAGTGTGTGTGTGTGAGAGAGAGTGTGAATGTGTGTGTGTGAGTGTGTGTGGGTGAGTGTGATTTTGTTTGTGTGTGTGAGAATGTTTGTGTCTGTGTGAAAGTATTTGTGTGTGAGTTTTTGTTTGTGAGTGTGTGAGAGTTTTTGTGTGTGTGAGGGTTTTTGTTTCTGTGTGTGTGATTGTGTGTGTTTGTGTGTGTGAGAGTGTGAATGTGTGTGTGGTGAGTGTGTTTTTGTTTGTGTGTGTATGAGTGTTTTGTTGGTATGTGTGAGTGTTTGTGTATGTGAGTATTTGGTTTGTTTCTGTGTATGTGAGTCTGTGTGTGTTTGTGTGTGTCAGTGTTTTTGTTTGTTTCTGTGAGTGTGTGTGGATGAGTGTATTTTTGTTTGTGTGTGTGTGAGAGTGTTTGTGTGTGTGAGTGTTTTTGTTTGTGTGTAAGAGTATTTGAGTGTGAGTGTTTTTGTTGGTGTGTGAGTGTTTGTGTGTGTTTTTGTTTGTGATTGTGTGTGAGAGTATTTGTGTGTGTGTTTTTGTTTGTGTGTTTGTGAGTGTTTGTGTGTGTGAATGTTTTTGTTTGTTTCTGTGTATGTGAGTGTGTGTGATTGTGTGTGTTTTTATGTGTGAGTGTTTTTGTTTGTGTGTGTGAGTTTTTTTGTATGTGTTTGTGTGAGTGTTTTTTTGTGTGTGTATGAGTGTATTTTTTGAGTGTGAGGGTGTTTTTTGGTGTTTGTGTGATTGTTTTTTTTTGTGTGTGTTTGTGTGAGTATTTGTGTGTGTGACTGTGTGTGTGTGAGTTGTTTTGTTTTTGTGTGTGTGTGTTTGTTTTTGTGTGAGTGTTGTGGTTTGTGTGTGTGAGAGAGAAAGAATGTTTGTGTGTGTTTTTGTTTGTGTGAGGGTGTGCGTGTGTGAGTTTGTGAGTGTGTATGTGTGTGTGAGAGTATTTTTGTGTGTTTGTGTGACTGTGTGTGACTGTTTTTGTGTGTGTGAGAGTGACTTGTGGTGTGACTGTGTGTGAGTGTTTTTGTAAGTGTGTGTGTGAGTGTGTGTGATTGGTTTTTTGTATGTGTGAGTGTTTTTGTTTGTGTGTGTTTTTGTGTGTTTGTGAGTGTTTTTTGTGTTTTTGTTTGTGTGTGTATGACAGTGTTTGTGTGTGTGAGTGTTTCTGTTATTGTTTATGTGTTTGTGAGTGTGTGTGTGTGTTAGTGTATGAATGTGTATGAATGTGTGTGTTTTTGTGTTTGTGTGAATGTGTGTGTGACTGTTTTTGTGTGTGTGTCTAAGTGTGTGTGTGAGTGTTTGTGTGTGAGTTGTGTGTGTGTGTGTGTGTGTGTGTGTGTGTGTGTGTGAGCACGCTCACGGTTCCTGCTGCATTGGAAACACTGGAAAGCAGGAGCATGCTTTTTGCTCCAAAAGCAGAGTGTCTTTCTTGTAAGGGAAATCTGGGTTCAATTTCCCTTTGAAAACGGAGTTTATTCCCATGCTGTCTGTGTCTTCCTACAAGCAACAGTTCATTTCTGGTAAACCCAGTCACTCTTGGGCTCCAATTGAGATACACAGTGCAAAGAGCCCTTGTGTCTGTTCTCAGCAAGAGCAGTGCATTTGATGTAAGCGGAGCTGCTGTTTGTATCACTTTCCTAAGCACAGTTTAACTAGATATGGCCCGTGGGTTAAGGAAGCACAGTTCTTTTGTTCTGAGCAAGCTCACTCTTTCTGCTCTATTGGAAACACTGGAGAGCAGGAGCATGCTTCTTGCTCCAATTTCAAGTATGGGAACTCTGGTTTGAATTTCCCTTCATAAAGGGAGGTTAATCCCATGCTTTCAGTCTTCCTACAAGCAACAAACAGTTTTTTTCGGGTAAACCCAGTCACCCATTGAGAGATACAGTGCAAACAGACCTCTTGTCTCTTCCCAGCAAGAGAAGCACATGCCATGTAAGATTAGCTGCTCTTCTTTCAGTTTCATAAGCAGAGTTGAACTAGGTATTTCCCTTGTGTACTTTTGTTCTGAGCCAGATCACTATTCCTGCTGTGTTGGAAACACTAGAAAGCAGGATGTGCTTCTTGCTCCAAAGCAGAGTGTGTATATCATAAGGAAATTCTGGGTTGAATTTCCCTACCTAAATGTAGTTTAATCCTATGCTGTCAGTCTTCCTGCAAGCAACAGTTCATTTCTGGTAGACTAAGTCACTCTTGGGTGCCCACTGAGATACACAGTTCAAAGTGCCCTCGCGTGTGTTCCCAGCAAGTGCAGCGTATTGGACGTAGGAGGAGCTGCTGGTTTTATGAGTTTCCTAAGCAGAGTTGAACTAGATGTGGCCTAAGTGTGTAGGAAACACAGTTCTTTTGTTCTGAGCAAGCTCACTGTTCCTGCTGTATTGCAAACACTGGAAAGCAGGAGGCTGCATCTTGCTAGAAACCAGAGTGTGTTTCTTGTAAGAGAACTCTGGGTTGATTTTCCCTTCAAAAAAAGGCCTTTAATCCCAAGATGTCAGTCTTCCTACAAACAACAGTTATTTTCTGGTAAACACAGTCACTCTTGGGCAGACATCCTGTCTGCTGTTTATAGTGGTTTATGGCCCTTGGAGATATCTAGACAATCCTGCTGAGCAGTCCAGATAATCCTGTTCGGCGGGTTGTGGTTTTGGGCCCAAAATCTAGACCAGTAGTTTCAAATTTCACCTTGCCTTTTCTACCCAATCCCAAGTTCCCAATTCCCAGCTTGTGATTTTTTCCCCATTAAAACCCTCTATACCTGGGCTCGTGACCACTGCCACATTTCATTCCATCTGCCGTGTGGTGGCCCAGGTTGGACCTGAATAAAAGGACCCTTATGTTCTTGCATTGGAAACTGCCTCCTTGGTGGTCTCTGGTAGTTTTGTGAAACTGGTACAACACCTCACACAGACATACATACAGATAAAGCACTAATGTACATTAAAAAAATTAAGAAAAAAAGAAATAAAACAACAAAATAAAATATAGCAGGCTAAAACAATATCATCACATCAAAGTTGGACAAGGCTATCTCGAACAGAAGGAAAATGGTGCAACATGGCCCAACAAGAGGTACTTGAATCAGAATGCCAAGATGACATACCCAAGAGTCCCATAAAAACACTAAACTGAAAGCCCATCATAGAAAGGCAGAGTACCTGGTGCAGGCCCTGTGGTTTCTTCTTGATTCTTTGTGAGTTCATATGAACTTTGCTCAGTGTATATAGAGGGGCTTATATTCATGGTGTCCTTCCATCCCCTCAGGCTCTTTCACTATTTCTGCCTTCTCTTCCAAAGGGTTCCCTGAGCTCTGAGGGTAGGCATTTGATAGAGACATCCCATTTAGAGATGAGTATTTTCAGCTTTAATATTAAACACAGCAGAAACAAAAATTATTATTTTACTAATAATAAAATAGAATTTTTGAGGGGGCAAAAAATCACAATTCTGATGTTAAGTATTTAATTAGCATACCAAGTTTCTTTATAGTATTTTAAAAATACAACTTGTTTTGAAGATCTTACTCCCATATTCTCACCCCTTTACAACTTTACATCCCCAATAGATTGTTTTCAATTTTCCTGGTGCAGGAATTCTATTATTACACCACTATCATTGTCTGGACATCTCTTTTCCCACTTTCCCTTATAGGTTTATGATCTACCTATAAGCCACATCACTGATACAAATACATATATAAAATGCTAAGATCTGGGGACTGAGGAGATGGCTCAGCCAGTAAAGTGCTCACTGTACAAGCATGCAGACCCAAGTTCTACTCCAGAATCCATGTGTCAGCTCCTCAAGAAATTCCTTTCCCCAAAGTCTGTCATTTAGACAAAGCCAGCATTCTCTTGGGGGCTTGAAGACAATTCTAATTGCTAAAAGGTATCATTATGCTCATCTCTGGCAAAAGGGAACTGTGACTACTCATTAACATATGACTGTGATGCCTATTGGAGCCTCTAGGCTCCTAAACCTCTACTCATAAACCCCATCTCAGCTCACAGGTGCCCTTCCTCCCAGTTGAAGCAGTATGATCAGAACTTAGTAAAGCTACTACAAGAAAACACTGTGTCAACAAAAAACAAAACAAAAAAGTCAAATTGCTTATATTCCAACCTCTTCCCAAAATCTGACATTTAGATAAAACAGTGATTTTTATGAGATGCAGGTTGGTCTTTGTGGGTTTGGGCAGCCTGGTCTACAATATCAAATTCCAAGCCAATCAATTCTACAGTGAGACCCACTCAAAAACTCAAAATTTGAATAATAATATAGTTATTATTATTATTATTAGTAGTAGTAGTAGTATATGATATGTTTTGTTCCAGGTGTAAAGGATTATGAAAGAATCTGTTATGGTATCTATTATGTTCCAGGAGAAGACTGGTATATGGTAGAAGTGAATTACAAAGTTAGGTATAATTTAGCAAGTGACTAAGTGAGAAAAATGACTAAAAACCTGCTTGCAAATAGAACTAATCAATGAGAAATTAAATTAAAAGAAAACAAAAGCCAATAGGTACTTATGAATTCCCTTATGAAAGAAGAAATTAGGGAAAAATCCAAAATTGTAAGCAACTAAACAGGCATTAGGTCCAAGCATCCTATGAAAAATTCTAAGGAATGCTTCCAAGCAAAAGATCACTGTTGGGTCCAGGGTCATGCATAAATGGGGACAGACCACTAAAGTCTGTTAAACCAGAAGCAAACTTTATTCCAGAAAAATAAAAAATAAAGAAATTAAAAAAATAAAACCACCACAGGGCACAAAAGCTTATCTGCTAGCTGAGACCACAGCCAATGTTGGAATTCTGGGGCTGTGACAATGGAGGTGAGTACTGGCCCCCTCTTATAGTGTCAGACATGGGGTGCATGCTAGGAGTCATGTAGAAACAACTATTAAAAGTTAACTTTGGTCCAGGTAGTTGTTGACTATAAGGGTCAAGAGGGTTAAAAGTTAACCCCTGGTTGTTGACAGAGAAGCTGACTGTAAAGCAGAGAGCCATTGTTAGCAGTTAACCTTTACAGCTGAGGACTGTCAGTTTTTTTAATCTCTTAAGCTTATAATTTTATATTTCTATATTCATGGACCCTTCAATCACATTGTAGTTTGACTTCCAATTGATAAGTTTTGAATCCCTGGTTGCTGGATTTCTGCTGTCATGATATAATAAGACAAATCAAACCATATTGATAAATCCTGGTTTAATGAGCAAAGCCATCCTGGGTGACCCTTGGGAAGGCTGAGGATGAGTCATAGGGGAAGACTGACATGGCAAATATGGTTACCTGGCCTTAAGTAGTAACCTGTAGGTGTAGTCTTGAGCAGACCCGGGGAGGGGCTGGTTTTTGGAGGGCTTTGAGGGAACAGGGGTCTGGAATGGGAAGGCAGCTCAGGGGAGGGGATGCTGTTTGATGGGCTTTGAGGGGGTGGATTTGTGGAGAGAGATGGGGGAGGGGAGTTAAGGTAGAACTTGTACCAGAGCATTCCAGACTTTTGGTATAGGGTTGCCAGGTGCTGAGTGGAGCTTCTACCTGAACATGCCAGACTCTTGTGTATAGAGGTGCCAGTTAAAGTATGGCTACTTCCTGCAGACATGGGACAATGTGCCCATGTCTCAAAATCCCTAGAGACCACCAAGGAGCAAGCTTCTGATGCAAGCACAGAAGGGTCTTTATATTGTCAGGCTTGAACCTGGGCTACCACCTGACAGATGGAGGGAAATGCAGTAGCATTGGTGGGCCCAAGGGTAGTAGAGTTTTTAACAGGAAAATCACAAGCTGGGAATTACATGCCTTGGCATTTTGGGAGAACATGGTATGGCTCAGAAGTAGGTAAGGGCAATACAATAGGGAGGACAGAAGGCCAAGACAAAATGGGTTCAATGGAGAGTTTGGTGAATTGTTGTTTGATGAGTCCATTGGTACTCTTAACCATTCCTGAAGATTGTGGGCAGCAGGGGATGATCTAGAGATATTGAGGAACTCATATATTAGCTTGAAGACCCTGGAAGTAAAAGCTGGACCATTGTCCATTTCCATGGTCTGTGGCACACTCAACAGAAAGATGATGTATTCAAGCTGTACCTGAGCCACCTTATCTGTTGGTTTCCTGGAGGTGAGGAATGCCTCTATCCATTCTGAAAAGGGTCAACAAGAGTTAGGAGATAGTAGAGATTTTGTGAGTGGGCATGTAGGTGAAGTCAACCTGCCAGTCCTTGCTCAGTTGGTGTTCTCAGACTGGGAGCAAGGTCTGGCATATCTGGAGGCTCCCCTGAAGGTTGGCCTTGGTACATGTCTGTCAAGAGGAGTTGACCTAGAATATGTGGGCTTGAGGATGGTTGGGATCAATGAGGGGCACTAAGTGGAACAAAGTTTTGGGCCTATATATAAGGTGTGGCAGATATCTGAAATGATGGAGAGTGCCTTATCCTGGGAAAGGATGAGAGAGTTATTTCAGTAGAACCATTTGTCTTTTGCCTGTGTGGCCCCTTTATTCAGGAGTTCATTCCTCTCCACTCATTGGTAACAAGGCTGATGGATGTCAAAAACAAAATATGTCCTGTGGATGCAGTGGAGCTAGAGACCAATTTTTGGACTACAGAATCAGCCTTGGCATTGCCTAATGGCACTGGGTCCTTGGAAGACTAATGTCTTCAGCAGTGGATTATGGCTACCTCTGCAGGGAGCTGGAGGGCCTCCAAAAGCTTGGCAATATAGGGTCAATTGACAGAGTACCCTTAGTAGTGAGGAAGCCCCTTTCCTTCCAAAGGACAGAATAGGTATGGGTTATTAAAAAGGCATTTTTAGAGTCAGTGTAGATGTCAGCCCACTGACCACTAACTACTTGGAGTGCTCTTGGCAAGGCAATGAATTCAACCTTTCATGAAAAGGTCCGCACCAGGTCACTTTAACCATTTTAGTGAAAGGGACCACTGTATAAGCTGCCTGATGGTTTCCTGAATATAAGAGATCTTCCTTCAACAAAGAGGGTGAGTTGGTGGTCTGAGAGGGGTTAATCTAGGAGAGCAGGCTATGGTGAAGGGAAGGCCACTATAACCTATCATAAAGAGTGGGAGGGGGTATAAGTGAAAGAAGGGACAGGGGGAGAGGTGTGAGATTTAGGTCAGGGCAGGAGGCCAAGACAGTTTGGGGGGTTTCTAAAAATAATAAATGAAAGACCTGGACAGATGAGGGCCCAAGAAGCAACACAGAAGAATGATTCAGAAGGTCTGAGAGGTGCTGGGCAGAGTATACAGTGATTGGTTTAAACAGAGTAACCTTGAGGGCCTCTAAGGCAAGTTTGCTGCCGTGTACATCAATGTGAGACCAAGAGTGACTTGGTTTATCAGAAATGAACTGTTGCATGTAGGCAGACAGACAGCATGGGATTAAACTCTGTTTAGCAAGGGAAATTCACCCGTCCAGGAGGTTTTTCCAAAAACAAAAGAAACCAATAAAAATACAAAAAAATTTATAAAAGGGGGTGGGGGGGCGGTACCATTGGCAAGAAATACGGTACCTGCTTTGGAACAAGAGGCACACACCTTGCTTGCAAGTGCTTCCCAAATAACACAGATGAACCAGTGCATGCTTAGCTTGAGAAAAAAAAAAAGATACAATGTGCTTTCCTATAAAACCCCAGCAGAGCCAACACAGGCCATATTACGTTCAACATTCTGATTAGGACTGATAAGAAACAGTAGCTCTTCTTCCTTAAAGATTTTATCCGATGCCTGG